>NC_081565.1:67344925-67372371 GCF_022355385.1 Mustela nigripes | reverse complement strand
TTTAAGATTTTAAATATTTGTTTGACAGAGAGAGACACAGCTAGAGGGAACAGAAGCAGGGGGAGTGGGGAGGGAGAAGCAGGCTTTCTGCTGAGCAGGAAGCTCTACCTGGGGTTTGATCCCAGCACCCTGGAATCATGACCTGAGCCAAAGGCAGCTACTTAAGGACTGAGCCACCCAGGCACCCCTAGGGTGCTTTCTAATTTCTCTAATATCAATAGTCCCTTTGAAAACTAAAATTTGAAGCCTGGAAGAACAAGGTTCAACTCTCAGCTAGTCTGTCTGTCTGTCTGTCTTTCTTTCTTAACATTAAGATTGCAGATACAGACGTGGATACAATATTGATGATTAGCTGTTCTTCATATTTTCTTAATTATACACATTTACTGAACATGAGGAAGGTTTTTCATTTTGTCTAGACGGAGGCTATGTCTCCATTGGCGTAATGTATTACGGTATTTGTGAGTCTTGTGCAAAATTGAATTTGCATCCCTGCCACCACTCATAGGGAGTTCATTATCTTGCAGTACAACCTCTGGGAAAAATACAATTTTCAGTGTTTAATGAAACTGCGGTCTTCTCATAATGCTTATGATGCTTGAGCAATTTGTTAGGCACAATTTATCACAGACGCTTAACACTAATTATACTGTGTATAGTGCCAGTAAGGGTTATTTAAAATATTTCCTTTATTTAATGTATTTCATTGCAAATAGGATATTTTGCAACTGCAATATTATTTGTATTTTTCAGAACTGACGTGTCTTCTCCAAATGCTAAGCATAAAAGATAAAGCCATGGGCGCCCGCATGGCCCAGTCGGTTAAGCAGCTGGCTCTTGGTTTCAGCTCAGCTCCTGATCTGGGGGTGCTGGGATCGAGCCCTGCCTCTTCATCATCATCGTTGGGCTCTGTGTTCAGGGGGGGCATCTGCTTCAGGATTCTTTTTTTCCCTCTGCCTCTCCCCCCACTTGCATGCATGCCTGTGTGCGTGCTTTCACTCTAAAATAAATTAATTAGGGGCACCTGGGTGGCTGACTGGGTTAAGCCTCTGCCTTCGGCCCAGGTCATGATCTCAGGGTCCTGGGATTGAGCCCCGTGTCAGGCTCTCTGCTCAGCTGGGAGCCTGCTTCCCCTTCTCTCTGCCTGCCTCTCTGCCTACCTGCCTACCTTCCAAGATCTCTGTCAAATAAATAAATAAAATCTTTCTTTAAAAAATAATTAATTAATTAAAAAGAAAAAGATTAAGCCACTAAGCTAAACATACAATGTGTAAATTATGTTCCACATGTGGTCGAAGTAATGGATGGGAAAAACCAACCTTCTTGATTCCAGCTTAGCCGAGGTCAGGTAAAAGGAGCTGTGCCTTTGACCGGCCTGAGATGTGTCTCCGGGATGAACTAGAACTTTGTGACTCTGGGGTAGAGAGGATGACTGAGGCCCCTGCAGGCTCTTCACCTTCAAAATCTGTGATCTAATACAGCCTCATTGATCAAAAAATAGTTAGCGTTTTATAGATGGCTTGGCTTCACGAATTGGAAACCTAAGAGACCAGAAGCCTATTTTCCGATGATCCCTTGAAAATGAGGCTTGCGTGACAAATCATTGAAAGGGAATCAGGTCTGAATAGCAGGGTCGAGACTCCGAAACACAATCTCCAGCTATTAAACAGTTTTTTGAAGGATGGCAATTGCACACTCACTATTTCCGAGACCCTAGAGCTTTATGTTAAAAACACAATTTAGATGTCCAATGGACCATGTACTCTTTGTGCAGTAGTAAACTGAGTACATGAAATGAACTTATAGTAGAATAGAAGTTATCTCTTTTTTTTCCTTTTTCTTTTTTGCTTTTCAGAATCCTGAAAAGCATTATGAGAAGCACATATGAAAGCCGGAAGCTGAAGTTAGTTTGGGCAACTTCAGAAGAAAAGGTGTTAAGAGGACCTATATCTTAGGAGGCTCGTTTAAACCAAGCATTTAGCATGGTTTTCTGGAAGCAATCTCAAAGATGTTATGCTTTTTTTTTTTTTTTCAATGATGAAGTTTCCACCAACAATTTATTTTATTTTTAAGATTTTATTTATTTATTTGGGAGAGAGAGCACAAGCCAGGGATGCTGCAGGGGAAGAGGGAGAAGCAGGCTTTCTGCTGAGCAGGGAACTCGATCCCAGGACCCCAGGATCATGACCTGAGGGGAAGGCAGGTGCTTAACCAGCTGAGCCACCCAGGTGCCCCTGAACCAACGGTTTAATTAGCCAGAAAGACGAGATCTTCAAAGAACTCAGAACACATTATAGATGGGATTGGGATTTTAGCTCTGTAAGTCCACACTGTGTGTTTCTGGAGATGGAGATGACTGCTAGGAAAGGTCTTGACTAAGGCAAAGAAATCCATGCAAAGGAATTCCCATAGCGAGAAATTTAGGATTTTAATATTTTGTGAGGTTGGCATGTATGGCCATTCCCATATTTTGCTTCAAAGGAAAAATTTCAGTTTGAACTGTGGATCCATGGAAAGTTCTTCTCAAACTTAAGGAGCTTTTGGTCCCCTAACCTACTTAAAGCCCAGCATTTGCTGGTTTGAAAGTGTGCGATTGCTACCAAGCATCGCCTAGGCTTGTTGGTCAAGTCCAGCCATGGTTGTTATCACTCAGACTCCAAGCTTCCACTCCAGCTCGGTGCCTCGAACTGTTTCAGACCAGTTTTGCCTTTGGAACACATGCACATTCCATTTGTCCCACTGTGTAGCAGTATATGGGACTTGTCGTTGGACTCTGGATGCCAAATGCCTTTCCCTGAACACGTTGAATGAGAAGATTCTTTCTTGTCTGTCTGCCCACTACTCCCATTATCTTTATCTCAACCCCTTTTCCTTGACCTGACCCTTTATCAGCTTGAAACCACTTCTTACTTCTAGATTTTGCTTAGTTGGTATTTTCTGGGCCACAGAATAGTTTTCACTGGGTAATATAAAACGGAGACAGAGTGAGCCAGGAAGCAGATGTCTCTTGGGTGGTGTGCGTCTTCGAGAGTTGGAATTTGAAGTCTCTGTATGAAAGGAACAGTGAATGGGTGTAATTAGTCAGGCTGATGAAGGAGTAAAACCTGGTAAGCAATTTTTTCTTGACTGGCTTAATGAAAAGCATTAGCGATCAGTTTCTGCCTAAACTAGCTGAGGGTAAAACAAGTGTGGGGTTGGAACAAAAGATAAAGATCCGCGTGGGCTTGGGCTCTGTTCCCAAGAATACGTTTTGCTTGGGCGGAAGGTATGTGGTTCAACCAAAAAATAAAAGAGAGAGAGAGAGAGAGAGAGAAGAGGGAGAGAGAGACCAGTGACTTGTGGCACTTCTTCATGTATTCTATTTTAGAACTGATGTAGTTCAAGAAATGGAGTGGGTTCTTGTAAAGACCCAAACTGGTCTTCTGAAACCAAGTGGGAGGGTCCCGTTCATTTTCTTCTCATCCCATTGAACCGAGCACTTTCCCTAGGTGAGCGTTCAAGACCCAGTGAATTTTTTAAGGATTGGCTTAAGGTTATTTCCCATTGCCCTGCATCTTCTCCTGGTTGTGTGAATCTGGCCTGCTTGTGTGAAGGGCCTGGAGACACTCCTGTCCAAGTGACTAGCAGGAAATTAAGCGCCCCCTGGAGGGGATATTTTCCTGCTGTGAAAGTAACTGAAAAATAATACACTGGCATTATTTATGACAACTAGTAGAGGTCTTGGGGCCTGATGATGTGAGGTTCAAGAAGAAAATAATTTGATATCCAAAAACAAAAATGGTAACCCCTGGAGCTTGGCCATAAACTGTCTAAGTGTTCCTCACACAGAAGACCGTAATAACACTCAAACTTGCATCCAGAATGTGATCCAACACAATGTTTCTCTTTCTGGCTTTCACCAGTTATTGCGTCTAGGGGTATTGGGTGACCATCAACAATAAAATGGCAACATCCATCTAAGATTGGCTTTGTTATATAGATTCCAGATTTCTGCCTTGGACACCACTAGAAAAATCTAAGTTGGGAAACCGGAAGGGCTGGGTCCACATATTTTTTTCCTCAAGGAAAAGATAATTTGTTAGTGTTATTTGAGGTTACACATTATTTCCTTGGTATAGATGGGGGACAGATGGACACTGAATCTTGTTTTGTGTTCTATTTGCTTAAGATTCAAGTACTCTTAGAAGAAGTGACAAAACCCATTTTTTTTTTTTTTTAAGGTACTTGGCTTCTTGACAAACCACAGAGTAGACCAGCAAACAAAACAAACCCAGCCCGATTACTTTCCAAGTAGTTAATAATGCAAACAAAATTCAGCCAGGACAAAGAAAGCAGAAGAAAATGTTATTCTTGGGTTCAGATGCTAGAGATGAACATTGACAGAACTTAACCAGTGTGGGAAGAGAAAGGAGAGGAAACTTGTTTAGAGATGTACCATGTCTGCAGTGTTTCTAGCCCAGCATCTCAGCTGAAGTTCATGTTTAGGCAATTACTTATGGATGAGGAATGTGAGTCAAGGAGAATTTAAGTAAAACTCACAGTCCTAGCAGAAAGTGGAGGAGACTGGATGAAAACTCAGGTTCTGCCTCCATTGAGTGTCACCAACCCCATGGAGATCCTAAAGGGATCGGATCCCAACTTTACAACGTTCCACACACTGTGAAGTTGACCTGACCCTAGACCCACTTCAACCCATAATGGCGGACCGGTGGGTCCATAATTATGACAAATCACAGGTTACAAAATCTGCTTTGGTTTAAATCCCTGAAAATCTCAACCTTTATCTGTTGACTAAATGCCTCATGGATAGAATTTCTCCATTTGTTATTAGTGACGGCTGTGACTTTTTAAAATGGTTCTTAGAAAACAGATTCTTTTTCCTTTCTGTAATTCTAAAATACCTACCCTCGAAGCATTGAACAGGACCCCAAAATGTTTTTGTATGTTAGACTAGCTACAACTTGAAAATATCATTGATGGCATATTCTATGGGAATAACATCTTTAGCCGTCACCAGGAGGAAGTGACACCTGTGTTGTTCTTACAACGCCATCATTGTTACCTGCCTGGGGGGAGACAGTGGCATCAGGGGACCTGGGGTCTTCATCCTGCTGCCACACTCTTGCTCCTGGATGACCTTGACACATCACAGAACCTCGATCAGCCTCAGTTTTCACTCTGTGGAGTGACAGTAACAACAGCATAAAAATTCTAATGGCTGCTCTTCAGTGGGGGGTGGGGGGCCCTTCTTAAGAGCCAGCTGCTGTGCTAAGTACTTGGCCGACTTCATGGCAGTATGCATGAAACAAGGGCAGTAAGGCCCACTGCGCTGGGGCTTGAGCATCCTCGGTGATCTGGAATGCATCTGATGCATCTACCACAATGCCGGGCTCATTGTGGTCAATAAATGTCGTTCCTGTTCTCCTGTTTCCCCCCTTTCCTTCTTGTCCTCAGCTCAGGTCACATTAGGTTCCCAGTCACTCCGGCTCTGGCATTGGGACATACAGGTCCATGGGTGTGACTGCTCAGTGCTAATGACCATGACCATTATCATCCTCCTGGGACTAGTTCACAGCTGGCCATATGGTGGGAGGCTCTTAGTGATCAGAGCAGGAATTTGGGAGAAAAATTCTTCAGGGATCTGGAAGAGAGTGCCAGATACAAATGAGCTTTCTCCATCCATAATGTGTCTTGAAATGATCTCATAAGCAATCACCTTGGTAGGAACAGGTGTGATTTAAAAATGCTTATTTCTAATTGTCTAACAAAGGTTTAGGACACAAAGCTCTTCTTGATCATGTAACAGCTAGGAAATACACCTGAATCTGGGGGATTCTCTTCTTGTGAGTTATATTCCCAGGACATGCTTCTTGATCATCTTCACTGAAGTATCCTGACTGGTTAGAAGTCTCAGCGTGTTGCTCTAAAATGTTTTCTTCAATTTAAATATTTCTTTGAAGTCACAAATTTTATTGTCATTTGGTTATCTCGTTCTGTGTAATAGACTACCTCCATCTTGGCAGTTAAAACAAGAACAGTTTATTATTTCTCACAATTCTATGGGTTGATGGTGGTTTTCTACTTCATACAACGTCCGCTTGGATATTAGGAAGGTACAAAGTGGTCTCTTGCCCAGGCAGGTGGTTGGTGATTGCTGGCTAGGAATTTTGCTGGGAAGGGCCTTAGTTCCCTCCATATGTACTTCTCCACATGGACACTTTTGTTTCCTCATATCATGGAAGACGCGAGGTAGTCAAATTTATTATAAAAAGCACAAGAGTGAAATTTGCTAAGTCTTCTGGGGGCTTAGAGTCTAGAACCAGCCTTGTCCCACTTTCCCTGCATTCCGTTGGTTAAAGCAGGTCATAGACCTGCCTGGATTCGAAGGAAGGAACTTACACAAGAGCATGAAAACAGGGAGGTGTGGCATACTGGATGTCACCGAAATATCAGTCTACTACAACATGGGAATTGTGTGCACTGTTCCAGAATATATCTGTTATATTTTAGTTTAAAAATATATCTGTCCAAATAGTCAAGTGAAATAAATTCTTATGGAAGTTATGGCAATAATCATTCCCTGGTTTTATTGCTTAACCTTGGCACACTACCATGGTCATAATGTTTGGGAAAATAAGTTTCACAGTTTTTTTTTTTTTTTTTCTTTTCTTAGCTGAGTCTTGGGTCCCAATAGGGCTGATAAGGGAGGAAAGTGGGAGATGGCCCAGATGATAGGTTCCTTTATTTTTCTTGCTTAGTACACATCTATGGCTGAATCCCAAAGCCAATAGCAATGATTTTTAATGCTGTTCATGTCCATGCTTTCACCATTTAACCCCTAGAATTGAGAGTTATAACTTAGAGGCTACAAAAATATAAAAAGGACCCTGTTTTGATCATATGTCCAGGGATGGAACTTAACTTGTTTGGCTCAGCCAATATGTTCTGCTTGAAAAAAAAACAACAACAAAGGATTCTTCGCCTGCATGTGTAACATTGGAAGTATTTTTTTAAGAGGTGAACTTGGTCCAATATGATAGTAAGATGAATATAGACTAGGGGAGCTCTAGGGTATGGTTTTAGTAACCCAGCCTGGTTCATTTCTCTGATGGCAGGGGAGTTTTTCACCCTAAGCAATAACAAGGATACTTTGAAATAGCATGGCAGCCAGGAAACAAATCATGTATCTAAATGTATCTGCCCTTATTTCAGGTCAAAGTCTGCAAATTATCCAAAAGACATATTTCTTGCTTAAGTTATCTGAGCTCTGCTGCCCACCCAGAGCTGTATATCACAGTCCAATAGAGCCCAGAGAGAAGCAGCGGGGGTGGAGGGCGGTCCCCCAAGTGCATAGAATCCACGCAGAGTGCGGGAATCGCTGTGTTCCCTGCTGTGGCTAGCATTCGCCCTGCCTCCCATATCCTCAACTGTCTGGGTGACACACTCCATCTGGTACATCCGCCAGACTACCACTACCAACCCGGAACCCTGACTTCTGAAAACTGGAATTGGATTTCCTCACCCCCTCCCTATATTGTAATAACGAAAGTCTCGAACGCACGGAAAAGCTAAAGGAATTGCCCAGTGAACACCATAGAGATATCTGGAATCTGCAGTGAATCGCTCTCTATCCTAACAGCCCATCGGTTTTCAGAAGCATTTCGCAGTAGAAAACAGGACTTTCCATCCTGAAGACTTCAAGGAGCACAAGCTAGAGTTCAATATTTACTTATGGAATCTTCCCTTCCGTCTTCTCTTCCTTCCTCCTGTTTTTCCTTCCCTCCCTCTCTTTCTCTTTCTGTGTTTGAGACAAAAGTTATGGGCAATGAAACAGACTCGTCTTCAATGTCCTGTTCCGTGACCTTCGACACATGCGTGCTCCCATGTAACCTGAAGCCCCATCACGATCCAGAACATTCTATCACCCCACAGAGTTTCCTCCTATGTCCTCGCCGTTAATCCCCTCCAGCCACACTCCATCAGACATAGTCACCGCTCTAATTCTTTTCAACCCACAGACTCATTTAGCCTGCTCTGGAGTTTGATGTGAATGGAAGCGTCTAGCATGTATCGTATGAGAACTAGGCTTCTTTATCCCGTCCTTTTTAAAACTCTGGCCTCGGAGGCGTGTTGCCCCTTTTGCTGCCTCACAGAAGCAAGAACAGTGGCTCCAGGAGTCATCCCGTGGGATGACTCTCAGTTTGGGCGCAGAGGGTCCTGTGTCCTGATACCAGTCCCCGATGTCAGAGCCTGCAGCAGCCTCTCATTGACAAGGTGGCTGCAGATGAGCAGGCTGGCGCCATCAGGGGACAAAAAGCACAGCGTGCCCCTCCAGACCCCGTGGATCCCAGCCGCGGCTGTGTTTATTATCATGTTGGCCTTTCGTCCACCAGCCAGGCTCTCTGTTACTGATTTTACTTTTATTTATTTATTTAAAAGATTTTATTTATTTGTCAGAGAGAGAGAGGGAGAGAGAGCGAGCACAGGCAGACAGAATGACAGGCAGAGGCAGAGGGAGAAGCAGGCTCCCTGCTGAGCAAGGAGCCAGACGCGGGACTCGATCCCAGGACGCTGGGATCATGACCTGAGCCGAAGGCAGCTGCTTAACCAACTGAGCCACCCAGGCGTCCCTGTTACTGATTTTATTCTGGTTGTTCCATGACACAAAGGAGGAAACCGTTTGCCTCGGAGCACGCAGTGTGATCCGCGGGGAGAATGGTGTGTATCTCTGGAGCAGGGTGAGGCTGCTTGGCCAAGTAGACAGATGCTGCCCGCTCTTCCTCCAGCATCGAGAGAGAAGCAGCGTGCCAGCGCTGACATTAACTCGGAGGCTTTTCCAAACCCGCAGAGCGATTTTGACAACAAGGAACAGGTCACCCTACTTTCCGAGACAGACACGGTACATTCGGTAACAAAGAGAGGGCAACACAGATGAAATGCACTCCAGGAGGCCGCTCCCGCTAAGTGTTGCAAGGAGAGATCTCATCAGGCTGTTAAATCCAGGAGACCAGACCGCGGCGAGTATGTTCCCAAGGCTGAGCCGCTTGGTGTTATTTGGGTAAATGAAAAATCTAACAGGTGCCCAGAAATTGCATGCACGGCTCAGACCCCACGCTTGGAGGGGTTTTAATAGTCTGCATTGCACACCCACATTAATCTAAGAGAGCTGCTGCCCCAGTGCCTTGAAAACATTCCAACTGTGAGCTGGTTCTCTTTGTTTTGCATCTCACATGCTTAATTTAATGGGACACAGTTTGTATAACCAGACCAGCAGCAATCACGCTTATCTTCACTAACAGATGATTTTATTTAGCTCTGTACGTTAATGGGTCACTGGCTGCTGAGCCAAGGCAAAGTTGAGCAATTTGGGGGGCTTAGTGCAGTTCTAGCCAACTCAACTTTCGGTTCTATCTCATTACACGGACCAGTCAGATTCTGCTCGGCGAGTAACAGAATGGATTGCCCCCACTACCACCCCATCTCCACTTCAAGTCCTATCTGAACTTCAGTGCCTGGCTTAAGGCTGGCCCGGAGCAAGCAGCTTTAAGTTTTACAGTCTGGAAATATGGTGGTCGTGTGAAATTATCATCCAAGCAAAATAGTTTGTCTACAAAAATCTTGCTAGGAAGTCTCATTTACAAATATATAGAAGCACGAGAGATGACAGGCATCAAATGAATAAATTGCCGTACGCATCTCAAACCAAGAGATTCTACTTATCTTCTTTAATATTGTCGATGATGGCTTCGAACAACTATCCGGGATGGGGGACACAATCTGTAAGTCCTTTCCTATAATTAGTTAAAGCAAAGACTAATAGAGAGAGGGAAATTGGCCAGGCATCAGAGAAGATAAGGTGTTTGCAATTTGGCTTGGCTGAAATATGATTGCAGGAAAATATATAGATCTATGATTATCCAAGCTTATCCAAGCAATAATGGGAAAAAATATAATCCTCAGCGAACAGGGCAAGTAGGAACAGTACCTTCACAGTTTACTAAACTCAGGATGAAGAGAAGCAAGTAAGGGGTGGAAGACAACAGGATATTGACAATAAGACAAACAATAAAGACAGAAGGCTCATTGGACTTTGCATTCTTTTTTTTTTTTTTTAATGTCTTTTAAGTCTTAAAGACCTATTTTGTAACTTTCCAGTCCCAACTTTTAAGCAATTATTTTGATGCCGAGATTTCTACTTTCCCTAAACCTGGGGATGCTGCCTGGATACAATTTTAGAGGTGAATAGGTTTGGAAGTTCCTGGCAGTTTTGACCCATTCCCTGTCTTGTTCACAGCAGCAATCTTTGATGAAAGGCTTTTTAAATTGCTTTTCCCTGGAAGTGATTCTCCCCAAGCAGCTCTCCCCTTCTGCGTTTCATCCTGTCCTGGCAGCCAGATAGTGGAATCCTAGGAGGGGAAGCGGAATTTTCCCCAGGTGTCTCTGAAGCCCATGGCCAGGCACCCAGAGCAACAATGAAGAAAGCAGAAGTTTTGGGGAGTGCCTGTGTGGTTCAGTTGATTAAGCATCTGACTTTGGCTTGGGTCATAATCTCCAGGTCCTGGGATCAAGTCCCACATTGGGCTCTGTGCTCAGCAGGAAGTCTGCTTGTCTGGCTCCCTCTGCCTCTCCCTCCATCATGCTCTCTGACTCTCTCAAATAAATAAATAAAAATCTTAAAAAATAAAAAAAAAAAAAAGAAGAAAGCAGAGGTTTTTCAGAAAGGCAGTGTCTGTATGTGGGGTTGCCTTGGCTTCTTGGTAAGGTTTAAGGGCTTTTAAACTGATGCTTATCATCTCTTTAAATGTTAAAGAAGGAAGCCCCTTCGAACCCCTGATGGCATTCAATTACGGTCATGATTATAAAATGTCTCAGATCTTTGGGGAGTGTGAGCAAATCAATAGTGTTGCAGGGAAGGGAAAATAAAGCTCTTAAGGCTTTGCCTTTGCTGGGTTTTGCTCCCTTCTCCCACTCACCCCCGTGGGAGGAGAAACCGTAGTACAAAGGGTTTGCTTGCTGGGTGGAGGGCGTGTGGGGATTGACCGCTCAACAGCAACAGACAAACCGTGCCTTTTGATCTTTAGCTCATTGGATGAGATTCTTAAAGGATGTGGTAGGGCACTGCTCTGTTCTCTTGCGGAAGACCATGTCAATTTCTACAGAGCGTTTTCCTAGGATTCTTAGGCTGCACCATTGGAGTAAGCCTCTCTCTGTCTCTGTCTCTCTCTGTCTCTCTCTCTCTCTGTCTCTGTCTCTCTTTCTCTCTTGGTTGTTATTGTTCTGTTAAGACAGGTTCTCTGGGAACCAAATCAAAGATGGTTGATTTGTTTTTAATTTTTTTTCTGAACAACTCAGCTTGGGTTACGCGCACCGCTGAACTTCTGGAAGAAATCATATAGCTAGTTTCGATTTAGTGGCTGACTGGTCATTCAGGTGAAAGTGCATGGGAGCGTTTGTTCAGCAACTATTTGTTGGGCTCTCTTTGGTGCCAAGCCCCGTGTAAGAATGCACAAGCTCCACGGGGGGAGGGATAATGGTTTCCTTTACCCACTGTCATACCCCAGTGCCCAGACACTGCCTGTCTTAAACGAGGTGCAGTCACATGTCGGATGGACGGAGCATGCGTGATAGGAAGTTGAAAGCACAGATTTTTGTCCCTCAGACTAACCCTCTTCTCATGTCATGTGAAATCCCTCAAAATGGGAAGGAAAGAAGAGATTTCATGTTAGTTCTCTATGGTGTGTCCCTAAAGCGTTGTTCTGTCCTGTGGTATTCGGGTCTCTGCAGCCTTTTTACACATCTCTGAAAGGAAACTGCCAGAGGATACGTGCATTTAAAGACTCTGCTTGTGAGGAGCCTGGGTGGCTCTGTCACTTGAGCGTCTGCCTCTTGATCTCCGCTCAGATCATGATCTCAGGGTCATGAGATCAAGCCCGTCAGGCTCTGAGCTTTTGGGATCTGCTTGAGATTCTCTCTCTTCTTCTCCCTCTTCCCTTCCCCTACTCATTCACTGTCTCTCTAAATAAATAAATGCAATCTTAAAAAAAAAAAAAAAGGTTCTGCTTATGTTAAAGAAATAGACATTTCAACAAAATGCCTTTTTCCCCTGTTCCTTTTGACTATACTTATACGTAAAGTATCTCCTATCATACTTTATTTATTTATTTATAGAGAGGCAAAGCGTGGAAGAAGGGTGGAGGGATAGGGAGAGAGAGAACCTTAAGCAGGCTCCACTCCCAGTGTGGAGCCAGACTCGGGGCTCGATCTCACAACCCGGAGTGGCTCCTGATAAGGAGGATGGTGAGGATGGCCACTAGGACAGGTGAGAGTAAATGGGTCAGGGGAGAGTCAAGGCAGCACTTGGGAATTCCATGACAGTAGCTGGGAATTAGAAGCAGGAGGAGTGGGCATCACAGAGTAGAGGGGCACCTTCCTTTCATAGAATGGTTCATCGGTCTGTTCCTGGAGTCACTGTCACGGCTCCAAGAAAGCAATGAGGTTATTGTTAATGTCATTGTGCCCCTTTGACACAGGAGGCAGCCAAGGCCTGGGGTTGAGGGGTGGGTGTTGTGACTTCTTATGGCTAGACAGCTCAGCAGTAAAAGAGGTCCCCTTCTAAGCCCAGGTTCTTCACCTCCAGGCCTTGCTTCCCCCAGCACCCTGTGCTGTAGGCATTGCTGTGACATCATTTATGCTGTGGTTGTGACTTCTGCTCCAAGGCCTGTGACACCTGTCACCATGGTCACTTGCCTGCTCTGGCACCGGAGTCCCGTGGGTGCTGGCCCCTCGAGTCCTGTCCCTGGTCACAGACAGTGTGAGGCTGAGGACAATACCTGAACCCATGTGGGACTGGGACCATAAGACCCAGAAGGACCCAGGAGCAAGTGTTTGCTCCCTCCGTGCCCTCACCAACCACTTCTTTGGGGCCCTTCTGTTTGATGGCTCACATGTTGGCCACTCACGTTGGGCAGGGTGGTGAATACTACCTCGCTCCTGCCACATGGGGGTCCGCGGATAGCAGAAGTGTTGGCTGAAAATTCCTGTGCTGGAAAGACCCAGGGATATTTGCGTCCCTATAGCTGGAGGAACCACAGCCTAGCCCTGGGGCGGACGGACCCACTGTCCTGGGCTCAGTGCTCCCTCGGTTGTGCAAGGAGACCGAGACGCAATAGAGCCGATCAGACAAGACAAAGTCGAAAGGTCCTTTCTGCCACTGCTCGTTCTTTCTCTAATAGCCACAGGTGGCTTTGAACACCAGCTTGGTTAGACAGAGCCACCTCTGCCGCCCCCGTGGGAAGTGACCCCAGCTGTTGAGATTCGTTGAAGCCCCTAGAATGTCTGGTGTCTGGGCTTGGGGATGCGGGCTTCGGTCTCAGAGAGGGCATGTGGGGTGCCGTCCCTTTCCCTGAAGTCTGCCTCCATAGCCCCAGCTATCTGCGGTGTCCCAGGCGACACTATGACCCGTGAAAGTGCGTCTGCCTATGGTCGGATACGAGGCACTTGGGGGAAGTAGTATTTCTGTTTGGACAAACGGGCCTTGTTCTTACTATGTACACACTCAGACCTGAAGAAGTACACAGAGGCTTAAAAGTTATTGAGGAAGGGGTATTTTTTGTGCACTCGGTGTATCCGTGTCCTCAGTGACATCAAAGAGCCTCTTTGGCTCATCTGACAGGACAGGGGACAGTCTGGATAAAATAAAAATGCAAAGGACCCATTTTAGGGATTTGTTTGGAACGCCTTTGCCTGAGTCTTCAATGAAAAGTGTTCAACACCTGAAAACATCTCTCAATTTGAGTACAAGAAGGTTTTCTCCTGCATGCGTCAGGAAGCAGAACATGGGTCTAAAGATGACCGAGGGGCGCCTGGGTGGCTCAGTGAGTTGAGCCTCTGCCTTCGGCTCAAGTCATGATCTCAGGGTCCTGAGATCAAGCCCTGTATTGGGTTCTCTGCTCAGTGGGGAGCCTGCTTCCTCCTCTCTCTCCACCTGCCTCTCTGCCTACTTGTGATCTCTTTTTGTCAAATAAATAAACAAAATCTTACCTAAAAAAAAATAGACGACTGAGTAGGTCATAGGCCATAGGTAGCTGGTGGTGCTGACGGACGGCCCCCCATAGACACTTGCTTCACAGTTCAACCTAGAAGTAAAATTACTAGGCGTGATGTTGCAAATGGAATGGTATTTTCTAAAGGACAATGCACAATTATGTTGCATATTTAAGGGTTTTTTTTTTCCCCCAGCCTGTAGCTCACAGATAGAGCTCCCAAAATGAAGAGATAAATATAAATTACCGTAAGCACTGTTAAAATTTTAAAAACTTAAACACTGCTCCAAGCCCTATAAAATAAGCATAAATGCACCATAATTACTGATTATATAACAAGCCCCAAATTATTACGAAGAGCATATTTATTTTTGTCTGTGTCTTTATTTATAACCCTGCTTTTTCTGAATATGCCGGATGTGTCTAATGCGGAGTCAGGGTGGGGGGAGGGAGCTGGAGAAGGTGGCTCACTTCTGGGTCTTGGGTCCCCTTCATTCCACCAGCTTCTTCTCTAAAGCCCCAGCTCAGCCCACATCTACACCATAACCCCCACTGTTCCAAATGCCCAGAAACTCACCTTTCCTTTCCAAGAATAGGTGCACACTACTTTAGTAACATTGCTTCCTGGTAGTTGAATCTGAAGACTACCATTAATACTCTGGGTGGTTTTGACTTCAAGGGTCTTTGTCTTTTTCCCATGAGGAACTTTAAACAATTCTTGTGTGTTCTTCTTTGAATGGTTCGAAGGATCCATAAGCATGCTTTAGGGACTTGGGATTTAGGGGAAATCTGTGACTCTGTCTCCTACTTCGCAGCAGGCCAAGAGAAAGAGAAGTGAAGTGAAAAGCTTTAGGTCTGGGAGTGGGATTTGGGATGCTGTTTTGTTTTCTATTTTGGGCACTTGTAAGAGAAATCTGAATATTTGTAACAGTCAGAATACACTGTTTTTTACCAAAAAAAATTTTTTTTAAATTTCAGATTATCATAAGGAGGAGGAAAGTAGGCAAATGAATCCACAGGGCTAGTAGTGGCTAGAAAGAGATGACAGAAGGCCACTGGACTTAAAAAACATCTGCCAACCGTCCCCCCCAACTTACAGGTGCTTGATCTAGGAGCCCTGACTCCTCTCCGCTGTGTCTCTGTAATGGTGGAGACAGCATGGGCTCTGCTGTCAGAGAGCCCTGGGTTCAAAATTCGACCCTGCTGATGTTAACTTTATGATGTCAGCCAAGTTACTCAAATGGAGCCTTAGTTATTTCATCTGTAAGGTGGGTACAGTAAAGCCTGCTGTAGCTTCGGTGAGGTCTAGCGCCACGACAACAGTCAAGTGACTAGTTCAGTTTCCCACGTGTACAAACAAATGATCTCCATGATTCTTCATCCATCTCCACACCCCATTCCACCTCGTGATGGTCACATGTAAGCAAGAGATAAGGGAAGTTTGAGTCTATGTGGCTGCCCAGCTGAAAATCTATACAGATGGCTCTTTGAATTAAAAGGAAATAAAATTAGGATTTCAGTTCCTTATCTCAAATAGTTATGGAAGAGGACAGCAAGGATGGAATATTTCTATCATCGCAGAAAGATCTGTTGGCCTTCCTGACTTTCTTGCAGAGGTGTGACATGGCTCCGGCCCACAAATTGACCAGAAGTCCTGGGTAGAACTTCCCTGGGAGGCAGCCGCGACTGCAGAGTGATGGCTGTGGCTACAGGTGCCTCTGAGGGTGGCAGCCATGGGATGGAGCAGGGTAGTGCTTCAGAGCTGCTCATTCGAAGATGCTCTGTAGCTAATCGTATCCTCACAATTTCCTCCTGTCCATTCCCATTTAATGATCATTGCAGAACTAAGATAATTTCTAGCTGGGTCTTAATTTGGGCACAGTCTTTGATTTCAATGAATAAGTTTGTAAAAGATTTTATGTATTTATGTGTTTATGTATGTATGTATGTAATATAGAGAGAGCACACATGCACATGCATGAAGAGGGGAGCCAGAGAGGGAGGCAGAGGGAGAGAATTGCAAGCAAACTACCCACCCAGCACAGGGCATTGTCGGGTTTGATCTCACAACCCTGAGTTCATGACCTGAGCTGAAATCGAGAGTCAGACACTGAACTCACTGAGCCACCCAGGAGCCCCAAATCATTTTTTTCTTTGGTGTGAAAAGAGACCAGGTAGAAGAAGCAGTGTATCCTTAGCAGGCTCTAAAGTGTCCCTTTCTTTCTCTTGAATGCCATTTTTCTTTCTTTTCTCTTTCCCTTCCTTCCTTCTTTCCTTCCTTCCCTCCCTCCCTCTCTTCCTTCCGGGTATATTAAAGACATTTACCTGGCCCGGGGGCAGTGGTCTTTGTACTGGGTCAAGGCGCTGCTTCATCCCGCGAACCCGGAGAGCTCCCCCACTGGAGTATCACTCAGCAGCTGCTTCAACTATTACCTAACAGCTGCTTCGGGCTGTTCCAAATTAGGGAACCTAAATGAACAGCAACTGCAATGCCAAAGAGAAGACGTGAGAAAAAAATCTGATAGGTGCCAAGACCCACTAAAGTATGGAAATGCCCTTACCTCCAAACACCTTCTTCTCTAGCCTCTCTTTCTTAATCAGAAGTTATTAGAGATGGATTTTTTTTCTACCCTGTATGCCGGGCGCATGGTGTTCCGATTTGAGAATTCATGAATTCTAATCCTCATCATTGAATTGGCTTCTTGCCTAACCTTGGGCAGAGGACACGCGGTGTCTTTAATGCATTCCTCCAGGAATCACATAGAATGCTCTAAAAGGTTTAATTATTAATGGAATTTGCAAAGAACTTGCCTCGCTGTATAACTCCAGCCAACCTTAATTTTTAATCTTTATAAATACCTTTGAATTTTAATAAGCTAAGTTCTCTGCAAGGCAACCATTCATTCTTCAAGCGTGGCCTCTAATTTATGGTTTCTCACACGCTTTGCTTTGACCTCCTCTTCCTACCTTCACTGTGGATGGTTTCATCATCCACCACCGTAATATTCTTGTCTTCTTATAACAACTGTCGTTTAAGAAAACGTAGTTAAGAGAGCAGAAGTTAATTGCTAAGAAGACATCTGAGTGTTTTGTGAATGTTTCTATTCAAATTCTGTTTCTCCTCTGATATCAGAGAGAAAACTTTAATGATATTGTTTCAAGTGAGGTATAGTGTATGAAGGGAGAGATGCTATTTCCCTCACATTACATATGCTTCTTGACTACAAGAAGCATTTAGAAGCAGTTAGAAGCATTACTCTTATAGGAACAATTTTATAGATGGTGGTTATCATATGAGGTTAGCACATAAGTCTATTTTACTCAAAGCCAAATCTCTAGTTTGCAGTGAATGAATGCAACCAAAACATCTGCATTTTCGTCCAGAAATCTCTGGCTTTTCTTCTTTGTACCAGTATTTTCCAATGCTTACATTGTTCGTCAATCTTGAGGCGCATTAACTATTTGTTTTTTACTTTAGTAAGTAGAAGAAAAGATAGGAAGATGGTGAGATGATGAGCAGTAGGTGAGAGTGGAAGGCACACATGGAGAAAAGGCACATACACGTGCGCCAGCAGGGATTTGCTGGTGTAGAGCTGTCTTTATTCTGGAAGCTACAAGACAATGGGAAAGGGAGAAAGAGAGTACGTCAGAGGGGAAGGAAGAAGGTAGCAAAGGTGTTCAGGGAAGAGGCGTTTCCTTCAGTGAAACACCAGGTGACATCCCCCATCTACCAAGGGAGGGTTTTAGAGTGTGTGTGTGTGTGTGTGTGTGTGTGACAGAGAGAGCGTGTGAAACTAGGAACGTACAAGGAAATGATGTGGGCACAGGATCGGGGCTTTTTTTTTTTAATTTTTTAAAGATTTAATTTATTTATTTGACAGAGACATCACAAGCAGGCAGAGAGGCAGGCAGAGAGTGAGAGGGAAGCAGGTCCCCTACCAAGCCGAGAGCCCGATGTGGGACCCTGAGATCATGGCCTGAGCCAAAGGCAGAGGCTTAGCCCACTGAGCCACCCAGGCACCTCAGGATCAGAGCTTTAAAAGTGTGGGCAACATTAATCAATGGATAAATGTATAAACAAAATGTGACACAAACATACAATGTACTCTTAGCCTTAAACAGGAAGGAGGTTGTGACATATGTTACAACATATATTATCATTGAGGACATTTTGCTAAGGGATGTAAGCCAGGTACAAAAGGACAAAATACTCTACGATTCCACTTTAGGAGGTCAAATTCATAGAGACAAGAGGTAGAATGAGGGTTTCCAGGGCCTAGAGGAAGAGAAGCAGGGGGAGCTGCTTAATGGGTATAAAGTTTCAGTTGTTCAAGATGAAAAGAGTTCTGGAGATGGATGGTGTGATGATTGTGTAACAGTGTGAATGTACTTCGTGCCATTGAACTGTGTACTTCTAAGGAGTGAAGATGTTAAATTTCACGTGTATTCTATCACAGTTTCAAAAAAAAGATGTAGTGGACATAATTAAAGAATGATGTAATTCTCTGTTTCTCCTGAATGACAGAAGGTAGGATATAAGGTGGCACAAGAGGAAAATGTCTTGTAAGCTAGTGCCTTTTAAACTGCATGTGTCAGCTCATTCGTGGATCATTAAAGTCCGTTTTTGAGAAATCAAAATAAAGTTGAATTAAGTTGTGTTTTAGAAAAGTGCATTACCCTATCGAGACTGAACACGCTGCACGAAATTTTAGGGGAGCGCCGGTTGTAACCTAGGTTGTGTAACCAGGTTGCAATATAAAACATACTTCTTCATTTGGCTTGCAATCAAAATCAGGGAATGATGCTGTTTGTGGGGTGCCTTAGGATGGTTTATCAGGAGTCCCCCATAGTGGGAGTCTGCATGGGCACCTACAAGTGAATACAGAAGAGAGGTGGAAGGGTCTTGGCAAGCTGATGGCAGTGGAGGGAGTGAAGGAAGACAGCCATGGGGGAGATGATAGAGGCAGCGTAGGTGAGATTTGGCCATTGATTATGAGGAGAAGGGAAAAATCAAAACTGTTTTTGTTTCCATCTGGGTGTGTGATGGAAGAGTGAGAGATGAGATTTAAGGACACTGTGGAAGATAGTGTGGAGATGAGAGACAGAAATGACACCCCACAGAAAATGGCTTGAAAGAAGCTGGAAATGGAGAACAAACTCAGAAGAGCCATGGGGCTAGAAATGTTGATGGAGAAAGATAGGTATGGAGGAAAGCTTTGAGGCCTGAAGGAAGTGTGTAGTCGGAGTTGGAGAGAAGGTGTTAAGAGGAAGAAAACGAGGATGCTAACACCAGAACTCCTGGCTTGGGAATATCGAGATTTCATGAGGAGCAAGAAGAGGAAAAAGATGAGGAAGTGAAAGAAGCAGCATCACGGTAATAACAAGACAGGAGAGGGCGAGGAAGATGGCGGCTGAGAGGAAGACAGATGATGGAATTGTGAGGTGGAGACAATCAGTAATGGAGGGCGGGCTCAGCAGACCACCATCAGCAGACAGACCTCCAGGAGAAGAGGGGACAAAGCTCTGTGGTCTGGTGGAGGGGTCCTCAGGCATTGAGTGTGGCAGGGACAAAAGAGAGAGTGGCTGAGATTTGATTTGGCGCTTGTAGTTGGCTTCCTCTTCCCACCTTTGCCCAACCCCCACTTCAGTGACGTTTGCCAGACATCGTATATTTTCCATCAAACAGATTCAGGCTCTGTCCCTCTCTCAGAGCCCTCAGGTTAGTGGGTGGTAATGAGCTCTGTCTAGTTACCTAACAACCAGTTCCACGAAGAGAGAAGGTAATAAGTGAGAGAAGTTTTCAGTCAGAAGTGTCTTCCAGTGCCCTTGAGATCACACGTGGGCAGCTGTCTGCCCTGCCTGTAGACAGACTGCTTTGCTTTCAGTGTTTCTGTTATTCCTTTGTAAGTTGTGCTTATCAGTACACAACCCCCATGGCCCAACCTGGGATTATTCTTTGCTTTTTCCTTTTGCAAAAGTAATTTTTAGATGGCCGTTTTCTTTAACAAAAAAAAAAAAAAAAAGGAAAGGAAAAAGAAAGAAAAGAAAATCTTGACAAATTAGGAGGTTCAAAAATGTTCAGTATGCTTTTGGGAAATTTTGGATCATTTCTATAAAGTATGGTGGAGAATAGGGTGTTTCTGGAAGTTCTGAACTAAGTATGAAATCAATACTCCCTGAACTGAAATACGTGTATCTCCTTCAAACCACAAAGAAATGTATTTAGCATCACCTACCATTAGTAATAAATGATGCCCAATGTAAACTTGACACCTACAACTCTGGTTCTGGTGGGCAGGACTCTTTCCCACGAAGGTTTCAACTAAATCGGTATATATGAAAGGGGAAAAGAAAGGGTGTTAAACCCAGTTAGAAGGTCCTCACCTGTGAAGAAGGGGTTTCACTGGATAAATCGTACAGTCATTTCTATAGCAACAGAACATTTTTAGAAATTGAGCTGAGAAACACGTTGAATTTTGAATCCCACTTAGATTTTGGTAAAAGTCTGGGTTTCTCTGGTCCCCATTATTATCAACAGGAACAGTAAAGAAACAGAAACACACTCTCTGAGTTAGTCAAACTTGTCTTTTTTAACACATGGAACAAAAATTGGCGCACATATTTTTGTATCTGTCTGGCAAAAATCCAAGAGCTTTGTCTACTTCTGCTCAGGCTGGTGGATAAAATTTACACCATCAACAAGTAGCAGGGAATGAAAATAATCCATTTCTGTGGATAAAGTAATGGATTTTGCCTGGGTGTCTTTGGAGATATTCCTTTTTTTGTTGTTCTTTTACAGAATAGTGCCTGCTTTGCTCTTCCTACTTTTCCCAAGAACGTAAATTGATGTAAATACAAAGTGGTTATGGACCCCATCGTCTCATCCTATGTTGTATTTTGCTTTGCCCTATTTTAGAATACATTCAAAATCTTGCCCAAGTTTATAGTTTCTGAAACCCCAGTGTCTTATATGAAGGCCATTTAGCTATTTCTTGCCTTCTCTGTTGGTTGTGGTGCCAGACCAAGAGACGGCCCCTGGAGATATTCTCTGTAAACCTTTACTGCTAAAGAAATACTCAGCTGTGTTTATCATTAACCAGGGAGCACTGTTCCTTTAAGAGGTCAAAATTCAGGAAGCTGAAGTTATTCTGATACTGGATACCAGACAAGAGATACAGCCTCCCTCTGGCCGGACCCTTCAAACAAAGAAATCTGTTTCATTTGTAAAGTGGAGGGAGCCCCGTTTACCTCTGTGTTTGTTTGACTGCCTTTGGCAGGTCCTTACATACATCTGATGAATAGATGACTCCATGAACAAGAAAACTGAGGTCAAGCATTTTGGAAGCATCCCATGTCAGATCAGAAGGGACTCGTCTAGTCTTAGAACAGGTGCAGTGAAAGGCCTTTCTACCTTTCTAGACTTGAAAACTTATCTACAGTGAGTATCAATTACTTTTGGAACCAGATACAACTAAAGAAAGAAAAAACAGAACACTCATCAAAAAATAAATAAATAAATAAATAAATAAATAAAAGAGATCTAATTGCTTTTTTAAGGATAGCACTAATTTACTTCCTGACACATTTCTTCAATGTTTTTCTCATTTGCAGCAAGTGATGTTTTAACAGTGCACAATACACCTACTTGCATACTCAGTGAATTACTGATAAAAATATTAAGTCAACGAACATTTATTGAGCACTTATTACATAGCAGGGTGCTTGCTAGGCACTGTGGGGGGTTGATGGATAAATAATACATGAGTCAGGCCTTCAGGCAGCTCACTGATGATGCAGGTGGGACCAAAGCCATAATTAACAATGAATGGTAGCTTTCAGTGGCAAACTGTTCTTCACAAGCAAGGAACATGCTTTGTCCATATTAAAAAGTATCTGACGGCACAAGGCACATCTCTGATGTGTTTTTTAATTAAACTTTTTGCTTTGAGATCAGTGTAGGTTCACATGTAAGAAATAATAGAGAGCGGGGTACCTAGGTGGCTCAGTGGGTTGGGCCTCTGCCTTCGGCTCAGGTCATGGTCTTAAGGTCCTGGGATCAAGCCCTGCATCCGGCTCTCTGCTCAGCAGGGAACCTGCTTCCCTCCCTCTCTCTGCCTACCTCTCTGCCTACTTGTGATCTCTGTCTGTCAAATAAATAAATAAAATCTTATAAAAAAAAGAAATAATATAGAGCAATCTCATGTACCCTTTACACAGTTTTCCCCAATGGTAACAGCTTGTAAAATTAAAATACAGTATCACAACTAGGATATTGACATTAATACAGTCAAGATATAGAGCATTTCCATCACATGGATCCCTCATGCTGCCCTTTTGTAGCTACACCCAGTTTCCTCCCAGACTCCTCTCTTTTAGCCCTAGCCCCTTGGCAACCACTAATCTGTTCTCTATTTCTGTAAATTTGTCAGTTCAAGAATGTTATATATAGAGAGTCATACAAGATAGAACCTTCTGGATTTTTCTTTTTCACCCAGCATAATTCTCCAGAAACTCATTCAGGTTGTTGTATGTATCAATAGTTTGTTTCTATTTGTTTCCGAGTGGTGCCCCAGGGTACAGATGTACCAGAGTTTGCTCACCAGTCTCTTGTCAGAGGGTATCAAGGCTGTTTCTGGTTTTAGAGTATTATGGAGAAAGCTGCTATGAACATTTATGTACATTGTGTGAACATAAATTTCCATTCCTCTAGAATAAATGCCCAGGAGTGCGATTGCTAAATGAAATGGTAGTTACATATTTAGTTTTTTAAAGGAAACTGCCAAAATATTTTCCAGAATGGCTGTACCATTTTACATCCCTTTCAGCAACGATGAGTGATTCAATTCCTCCACACATCTCATTGGGGTTTCACTGTCTGTCCTTTAATGACTAATTATTTTGAATACCTTTCCATGTATTTAGTTACCATGACATCTGTATCCACCTCCATGAAATGTCTCTTCATACGTTTTGTCCATCTTCAAATTGAATTGTGAGTTTTTTTTGAAGTTGAGTTTTGAGCATTCTTTATGTATTCTAGACACTAGTTCCTTATCAGATATGTTGTTTACAAATTTTTAGGCCTTTTCATCCTCTTACAATAGGATCTGTAGCAAAAATTTTTTATTTTGATGAAATCCAGTTTATTTATTCTTCCCTTTGTGGATCATGATTTTGGTGTCAAATCTAGGAAATCATTGCCTTGCCCTAAATCCTGAAGATCATCTTCTTTCTAGTGTTTTTTTTTCCCCCTAAGTCCTAAGGTTTTATGTTTTACATTTAAGTCCATAATTCACTTTTTAATTGGCATTTGTATGAGGTGAGAAACTTAGGTCATGGCTCAGAGTTTTTTTGTTTTTTGTTTTTGTTTTTGTTTTGCTTTGTTTTGTTTGCCCATGGACGTCTGATTGCTCAAGCTCCATTTGCTGAAAGGTTACTAGTTTCCTAGAAATTATCACAAACATAGTGGTTTAAAACAACAGAAATATATTTTCTCATGTTCCTGGAATTCAGAAGCCTGAAATTATGTTGACAAGGCTGTGCTTCCTCTAATGGATCTTAGCAGAACATCTTTCCTTGCCTCTTCCAGCTTCTAGTGGCTGCTGAAAATGCTTGTGTTCCTTATCTGGAAATCTTAACCTTAATTATATCTACAAAGGCTCTTATTCTAAATAGGTTCACACTCTGAGGGTGCAAGACATCTTTTTGATGCCACAATTCAACCCAGTACAGTTGTCTTCCCTTCTGCTGAATTGCATTTTCATGTTTGCTAAAGATCTGCTGGACATAGCTGTGTGGGTCTATATCTGGGTATGCTATTCTAATCCATTAATTTACATGTCTATCCTTCCACCAGTAATACATAGCCATTATGATTGTAAGTTTTGAATTCAGATATACTGATTCTTCACAGTCTACTTCCTTTTCAAACTGTTTTTAGTTATCCCATATATTGCATTTCCATATATATTTTAGAACAATATTGCAATATCTACAAAAAATTTCACTGGGATTTTGATAGGAATTGTGTTAATTTGGGGAGAATGGAAATCTTTACTCTGTTGAGTTTTCCAATCCATGAACATGGTATGTTTCTCTATTTATTTATATCTTCCTTGACTTCTTTCATCAAGATTGTTTCAGTATATAAGCTGGGCACATATTACATTAGATTTATACCCACGTATTTCGTTTTGAAAGAGTAATTTAAAATGGTATTGCATTTAAAATTTTGGTGTCCACAGTTCATTGCTAGGATTAGAAATACAATTTATTTCATGTTACTTGCATTCTTACAACCTTGCTGAACTCATTTATTCTAAGAGAATTTTTTTAATTTTGTAGATTTTTTAAAAAAATTTCTATATAGACTGTCATGGCCTCATCAAATAGAGATAGTTTATTTTTTCCTTTCCCATCTTGTTATTTTCTTTTACTTGTTATTTCTTTTACTTGCCTTATTGTACTGGCTAACACTTCCACTAAGGTGTTGAGTAAGAATGGTGGGAGCCTTACCTTATTCTTGATCTTGAAGAGAATGCATTCAGTCTTTTTACCACTGAGCACAATGGTAGATTTACATTAAGTATAATGTAGTTTTTTATATAGGTGCTTTATATCAAGTTGAGGAATCTTAAGGATGGACCATAAATAAAGGGCACCCATTAGAAGAAGGAGCCTAGGAAGATTTGGCTAGGTTTCATGGTGGGTTCTTAGCTCAGTAGAGATCCAAGATGTTGTCTCTGAAGGAGACACTTGTCGACAAACAGGGCTAGTCAAGGGGACCAAAAATAACAGTGCTGACTCCTGATACAACATGGTGAACCCTGAATGCACTATGTCCAGAGAAAGGATGCCAGACACAAAAGGACACATTGTATAATTCCATTTATCTGAATTATCTAGATGAGGCAAACACGTCAGGACAGAAAAAAGATGAGTGGTTGCCATGGGCTGAGGGCAGGGGGGAAATGAGGAGTGACTGCCTCATAGGTACAGGTTTTCCATTTGGGGTGATAGTTGTGCAAAATTACGAATATACTTCATGCTATTGAACTGTACACTTTAAAAATGATACATTTTACGAGTATCTTATCATAATTTAAATAAATTCTGAAAAGGAAAAAGAAATTAAAAACTTCAAAAAACAACAAACTCAGAAGTATTTTTCATCCCTGTGCCCAACAGACATTACTAATTGATCATGGCACTCTTTCTAAGCCGCAATTCTCTCAGCACAGTGCTTTATGTAGGCACTTCCAAACAATAGGAGAAGGCATAGATGAAAAAAATCTGTTTTCCATCTCAGGCAAGGAGCCCATTCTGGCTGCACAGGATGTTCATTCTAGAGCAGCACGATGGATCCCAGAACCCTCCAAAGCAGGCCTGGGGCTGCTCACTTCTCACCTCTTTCAATCAGAATCAGTTCAGAGCTGAGCTGTTGATGGTTCAGAGCTGAGTTGTTGATGCCAACCTCGGTTACAATAGCTCAAGGGCCAAGAGGCAGAGAAAAAAACCAATTGACTTTTCGTATTAGGATCCAACACATAGCAACTCTATATTGTTAATTCCTAACAATTTCAAAGCAGCCTGCTTGCAAGTTGAATTTCAAGGGAGAGATGGGAGTGATTTATGGTGACAGCTATTAAGATTTTAGAGAACATAATACATGTGTTCTTGCTCCTACCATAAAATTAATTGTTGCTAATTAGTCCGGGCTGCCAGCTCACTTGTGTGTGAGAGTCTGTCACACTCCCTTCTCCTGGTCCTGTTAATTAGTCTTCCGAGTCTCATCCAATCCCTGTGTCCTGTAGCTTACCCCTCCCTGTATATTTCTTATTTAAACAATGTTTTTTGTTTTGACTGGTTTAGAATAAAGGTTTGACCTTGGCGGAAGAGAAATCCTTATGGGTAGTCTGATGATGTCAGGTGAGACAAACAATTTTTTGAACACCATCAGGCGTGATTCAAGTGCCTTTGACCCTCAATGAACATCTGTCTCTCGAAAGTTCTTTTTTACCGAGGACTGAATTTCTGTGAAATAATACAATTAAACTTAGGGTACTTGGATCAGGCCATCCCTTTCTGGGCAGCTGGACTCTGGGGCGGAGATCGTTGTGCTGGAGTGCTAGCCCGTACTTGTGGGCAGCAATGGAGACCCCCGGGGATGGGCAGCTCTTGGCTACAGTGACAGCTGTTTGGTCGGGCACATTGGAAAACTCAGCTCCCAGAGAGATGTTTCGAGGTGGCATGGGTACCTTCATGGCGACTGAGCCTGTCCGCAGCCTTGCTGCCCTCAGAGCGGCTCTGGCATATTTGCCCAGGGAGTGCTGGTTGTGTAATTGCTATTGACATTTCCACGGGGAAAGAAGGTCAATTCTGTTGGATTTTTCTGTGAGAGCAGGGTGTCTGCTTTGTCCAACCATCGTGCATCTCCAGGCAGCGTGACTCTAAGGGTGACAGCCTCATGAAGTTATTATCACATGTAGCGGCAATAAAAAGAAAAGGTTTTTCCTAAATACAGTTCTGCACCCAATGAAGCTTGTTCACTCCTCTGCTCAATGAGCCAACAAAACAGGCGCAGGAGAGAGAAGAATCCCGTTTACACTGATTGCATCCTGCTTGCCTCTGCCCACCTCCTGTGAGGCGGCTTATTTCACACATCCCCATGACAGAGTAATGTGACTTCATTGACTGGCAAGCAGCTGTTGGTACAGCATGGGTGTGCGTGTGTGTGTAATGCCCACACACTGAAATGAAGAGGGAACGGAAAGCATGACACAGCCATCGAAACTTAAAGGGGAAGGACGCCGTTATTATAATTCACTGATGACAGCAGAGGCTGTGGCTATGTTCAAATCTGATCATGTCTACAAGCATACCTGCCAGGCCAGAAAAAGGCAAGCGATTTCAGCCCTGAACCTGTTTTGCTTCTGAGTGTGGCTTCGGATCCTAGGTGCGGAAAGGCTAGATCAAAACCGTGAGACTGTTTGGACCAGATGATCGAGTTATTGGGACCCAGGTTCTCCAATCACCAGTGCTAGACTTGTCCGTGACCGGCCCCTTCTCTGTCTCCTTCTTGCCTTTTGCACAGGCGGCTCGCCTCTTTTGCTTCTGTTCCTTATCCTCTCCTACATCTCCTCGGAGGTGATGTGGGTCCAGTGAAGGGTGACACTGGACCACACCTTCTGACACTTCGATGCAGGAATTCGATGCATGACATGAATCCATAGTTCACCGCATTGGGAAGGTCTGGAGATGAGCCTGAAGGTGTTTGCATGTGTATAACTGTTTTACTTCTGAGAAGTCTGGGTAGTCTGATGATGTCAGGTGAGACAAACAATTTTTTGAACACCATCAGGCGTGATTCAAGTGCCTTTGACCCTCAATGAACATCTGTCTCTC
>NC_081565.1:67218388-67344915 GCF_022355385.1 Mustela nigripes | reverse complement strand
AAAAGTTCTTTTTTACCAAGGACTGAATTTCTGTGAAAGAATAATAATTTCTATCCCTTTGATAGAAGACCAAGGGATGAAATAGGAATCTTTTTGACAAATTCATGTGATATTTCTTAAAGATTTTATTTACTTATCTGTTTGAGGGAGAGAGAGAGAGCAAAACAGAGAGCAGGGGAAGGCGCAGAGGGAGAGGGACAAGCAGACTCCACGCTGAGCATGGAGCCTGACACAGGGTTCCATCCCAGGACCCTGAGATCATGACCCCGGCCGAAATCAAGAGTCAGCTGCTTAACCAACTGAGCCACTCAGGCCCCCTAAATTCAAGTGATTATTAATGAACTCTTCACTTTGGCAACTCTGAATCCCTTGGCAGCATGGCTAAGGGGAAATGTGATTGAGAAAAGCTGGTCATGTTTCTGAGAGTCATGTGGAGTATGGTAGCTGAGTGAATAATTCTTTGCTCAGATTGTTGGCTGTTGGGATTTATAGCTTTCTTTTTATTTTCATTTATTTTCATTGCCACACTGTAACCCAGGCCTAACTTCTTGATTAGGCCTTTATTAATTCAAACATCTAGTTGCTCTCTCTGCATCAGGGTGCACTTCAAACACACTGTGCATATTCCTACCAGAAAATATGTTGCTTATATAAAGCCACACCCTCCCTCAGGAACCTAGGATAGCTCCCACCTACTTATTGGATCAAATCTACTTATTGGATCAAATCTCTCAGCTAGTCCACAGGTGCTCCATGATCTGCTCTTATTTAACCAATGGAAACTTCTATTGCAACCCTAATCCTGCCCCCCATCACTGCACCCTGAATTAACCAGAGCAGGTGTATTCCTACTACCCGGCCTTCGTGCCTTGGCTTCTCCTTGTTTCTTAAGAGTTTTGCCCAACTTTGCCTCTAACTATTCAAAGAGATCCATTCTTCACATTTCAACCCAGCCCTTTTTCTTTTTCTTTTCTTTCTTCTTCCTTTTATTTTTTTTAAATCTGTGAAGTTTTCCTATAATTCCCACCCACATTAACTTTTCCTTCTTGACTTCCTATCCCTCCAGTAGGCAAATGCTTAGCCCTATTTTTGCATTGGCCTCTTGCATTGATCTTAGTGTCTCATCTGTAAGTTTTACGTCTGGAATGAAGTTTCTTACTTTTGCTCTCCAGAATGCCCGCTCTGCCACTCGGGCGTAAAGAACATTGAATTTGGAATAAAGAAGGCCATACTGGGTGTTTGGCTCTAGGACGGACCCGCTGTGCAGCCTTGGACGAACTCCCTGGCCTCTCTGAGCCTCTGTGTCCTCAGCTGTGGAATTGAACTCAGGAAATTTTCACAGCCTGTTTCACTGAGCTGTTTTAACGTTCGAATAAAACAACATGAAAGAGTACTTTATGAGCCTGAAAGTACTTGGAGAACAGGAGGCCCCAATATTATTGTAGTTGTGTGTCATAGTTAACATTACCTTGAACCACGAAAACGTATGTGTGTCACCTCGTAATCTTGAGTGTGACATTGCTACACAGCAGTGCTCTCCCCACGAAACATTTATAGCACATTTTCTTTGTTAGAGTACTTGCTACTTACCATACAATTTCGTTCTCCTTAGGGGGTATGGGGCAGGCATTTTTATTCCCATTTTACAGCCAAAGGAAAGAAATTGAAGTTGGACAGAGAATTTAAATAAATCGTTCTTGTCACATAGTTAGATATTAGCAGGGATTGGACTGGGCCTTCCTTTCTTCCCATTACTCCCTGCCTGCGATTTGTGGCCATTTTCACTCATCATGCCCCCTGTAACCATCCTGGGCCCTGCATAAGGAATACCTTCCTCCTCGTTTCCAACTTCTCTTTCTCCATGGGTGTTTTCCTCCTTGGCCTTCATGGGTTCTTGGATGGTTAGTGTGGTTTCATCTAGGCTTGTGATCCCCGTGCCCCTGCGTAAGATGACAAAATCTAAGAATATTTTGCAGTACCTTACCAACATCACTGGTTCAGTCAACCATTGCTAGGTGGGGGAATCCCACCTAGTGCCAGAGTCCCATGGTAGGCCCCACTGTACACTATTTCTCCTGAGAAATAAGGTTCTTCCTACAGTCTTGTCTGCCCAGGGCCCAGTGAGACTACCAAGCAGGGCTGGATATTTTTTAGCGATAGCCCCAGGGACAAACTGTCCTCAGCTCATTCCTTCCTCAACTTCAGCATACCATAGAATTTAACTTTGGCGTATTCTTGAATGGATTTGTTTAATATAATCTACTCCAAATATATGATATCATTTCAGTACTTTGGACCACGCCAACCCTGAATGTAAGTGGTTTGTATTAACAGAAGTTATAATCACATTCAGTATAAGTCATTCCCTTTGTAATAACAGCATTGAAACTCTCACAGGAGATAGCAGTTTCTATGAAAGACTGCCTTATAAAATCCATGGAACCATAATGGGAGCTAGATTTGTCTGACCCTCTCTAGTTTCCCAACAGGACCCCAAGACCCAATGGGTAGGAACTGTTCTCTCCTCTTTCAAGCAGTGTTATTGGGTAAATGTTATTTAGTTGTGTACTTCTTACAACCTTTGTCCAAACACAGAGCTTATATCATTAACTGCAAAATTTGGAAGCATTCCAGCTGACAGAAGCCCATAGAACAAGTCTTTATCATAAGACAGAGAGGAAAGGGACCCGAGCACCATGACTCTCACATTATAAATCTGCTCACAGCTCATAAACCGCCTTCATCACCATGATTCTTGACATGAATTCACACCCAAGGTTTTGCAGCTCACCAAAGATGGAGAGTGTAAATAGGCAGAAGACAAAAGAGATAAGTCCACTAGCTATGGAAGAAGGGTAATTTGACTTCCAGGGACAGACTATAGCAATATTCCATGGACTTCATATTACCTTAATCTTCCCTGCTTTCCTCCATTCTTACTCTCTTGAGCTATTTATTATATTTGGATGATAAATGTCTATAATGAGAGGGATCAGAGTATAATGAAAATGGCATTGTATTTAAGGACAAGCAAATGGGTTTTGGGTCTTGGTTCAGCTCTGGGAAATAAGCACTTTTATTGTGCCTTACTGTCCTCATTTATAAAATGGATAGGTTATTTAAGGTCTTATTTGAGCTCTTGGAGAACATCCCATCTGCTCTGAAGACTCCAAGAAGCACTTCCTTAGAAAGGTAGTGAAGATATTCCATCTGGACTGTTGAGCTGAGCATAACCATACCGAGAAGGGAAGGAGAGGTGGAAATCCTTAATGGGTAAGATTTCTCAATAGATTTCTGGAAGAGAGATAGTGTGTGGTCGTCATATGCATGCGTGAAACACAGTAGAAGAATCTTCATCTCAGAATATGCTGTAGGGGTTCTGAGGTGGAGGCAGGATTGCCCTGTTGTTCTCCAGGCTTGGAGCCAACAAATGCAGCAGGTAGAGTAGTGAGTATCTGTGGGAAAGGGCTTACACATACTGGGAGGGCAACTGAATGAGTGGTATGCCCCATCCCCTCCAATCTGGCAGAGAAACAGATAGCCTCCCATTATTTATCCTCAGATCAAAAAAAAAAAAAAAAATGGAAAGCACATCTATGCAGAAATTGCCAGATTGCCTTAGAGGATGAGGGCTAATAGTATAGATATTGAAGCCCCAGAGTGACATTCTCTTTGTCTAGCATGTTTATGCTCCTGCTTAATGGTCCACTTTTTGCGTATGTGTCCTAAAGCAAGGCCTGTTTATCTATGTGTTCTACCAGTGACAGTGACCCAATTCCTAAGCAATAGCACTATCTAAAAACAGAATTACTGACATAAGAGCTCAAGAAAACCTTACTAGCTACCCATCCTTACATATAAATAAAATTCAAGATCCATCATACACATGAGGATGATAAGCACTGAAAGAAAGGATCCAAAGAGAAACACTGACCTTGGAGGAAGCAGAAGTATTTTTGGAATCAGAAGAGAATTAGAAAAAAACAAGTGTTCTCTGACTTGAGATTTTTATATAAATAAATCAAAATCAGGTAGCTATGAAAAATAAATCTTAGAAAACATGAAGGAACTCATAAAAATTAGATACATGATGGCTGAACTGAAGGTTTCCATTACAGGTCTGAGAGAAATTCAAGAAAATTTTCCAGAACAAGAGCAAAAAGGCAGAGAGACAAGGCTGGAGAAGAAAAGACAAGGGACATAGAGAAGCAATTCATAAGAGAGAATTCATACAGTTCAACTGCATGAGAGGTGACAAATGGCTACTAAGATTTCCAAATAGCAATGAGAACACAGAAAAATGGTAGAGAGAAATTTAACAAAGAAAAAAACAGAAGTCAATTTCCCACCGTTGAAGAAGCCCCAGGCCTCAGATTGAAAGGTCTTCCAGGTCCCAACAGGATAAATGAAAAATCGACTGATTTGAATTAGACGCTAGGACAATCTTGATGGTAGGGGAGAGAAGGCATTTGATTTTGATACTTAGATACATCCTGCTTTGAATGGCCCAGAAGTTCTCTCTGTGACATTAGACACATCAAAAAGGAAATGAAGTCCTGCCACCTACTTAGCCTTGTGGCATAAAGTGTTTAACTGGTTGTATTGAAATAAACTGTTTATTGCTTTTCAATTTTTAGTCACATAAGACACAAATTGTAGCATATCATAAGTTGAACCACATATAATAACAGTCATGACAGAGTTGCAGTAAAGGTCAAGCTCAAAGAATATGTGAAGTTACTGGGGTAGAGTTAAGGGGGCTAATAGGCTCATGGTATACAGAAGAGTCTAGCATAATGGCTTTAAAAAGGTTAGAGTATGATAGACTATCAGTAGAAGAACTGAAAATAATTCAGCTCCCAGTTATTGGGAAAAGGTGAGAGATAGTGTGAGTGAAATCCTTCCCTTGAGTAGTGGACAATTGCTAAGTGTCTGAAATTGGGAAAACAGGAAGAAAGTGTACATATTGATTATAGTCATGGAAGAAATCTGTAGAATTCAAACTGGATTGAATCAGACACCCCACCCAAGAGAATGGGGTTGAGGATAGGGAAGCCTGTAGAGGGGTACAATTTGTTTCCATCATGAGTTCTTCAGTACTATTTGATTTGTTACCCTGTCCATGTATTGCTTTCCTTAATATATTCTTGAAAATTAAAAGATATGGCTTCTTTTCTAACATTCAGAAGTTCTGTTTGCAAACCTAATAGCCAAGCGATAAATTAGGTTAAGCCATACGAAATAGCTGGTATTTGTCACAGTTGGGCCTGCACAAATGGAAACTTCATTTAGTTCAACCTAAATGGCTTTCAGATTTGGGACTTTAATATGGACACGTCTTAACAGGTAGGTCCAGTGGACGAACCAGTCCTTGACAACCTGGCATTTGGGAAATATCATAATCAATTATGGCCAACATGGCCCTTCTTTCCAACCAACATTTCAAGCGATGATCAACTTACAATGGAAAACTCACAAGGCACATCCTCCAACACCACATCATTTACTCAAAGAATTTGACTCTTTTTATTCTAGATACGCTTAACCCTGTATTTCTTACATCTGTCATAGCCGTTTTGATATTCTGCCTTTGACAACTGTTATTTGTATATCTGCCCATCTTTTGAGGGAAAGAGCCATATTCTCCTGGGGAAGAGTACATGGTTCTGAAACCAGTCTGAGCTTGCCTTGCCCACTTTCCAGCTGTGTGGCTTTGGACAAGTTACTTAACATCTCCAGCACTCAGTTACTACATTCCCTAAAAGGAGACAATGATGTCTCTCCCCAAGTCCTTCAGAACGTCTCAAGAAGATAATGTGTGTACAGCATTTAACACAATGCTTAGCACACAGCAGAGGTGTAATTAGCATCCACTGACAACCTCTTCTCCTTCTTCATCCTTAGGCCTTCCACAGCACCCAATATAGCTCTCTTCACATAGATGCTTAAATGGTAAAATGAGGAGGTGGGGGGGGATTGAAAGATGCGACAAGTATCACAAAATCCTTTGAAGAAAATAAACACTAGTATTCCTTCCAAAATATGAGTTCTAAAATAAGCATATTAAAGAGGAAATATCATCAGACTCTGCTATGCATATTAAATGGACAGAAAGCCCTCTAGAAATGGAAAACTTTTGGGATGCACCCAAAAATCCTGTCACCCCTCCTCCTTCAGATATTGGCCATATATTGTTGGTTATGAGCTCTCCTGGAGTTGGGGAAGAGGCTAGGGCCATGGAAAGCAGCCCAAGAAGCTGGCATGGAATTCCGGACCTCATAAAATGCCCACTGGCCTCCCACTGTACCTTAAGCTAAGCCCTTGCTCCCTCTTGAGTATAGAGATTCCCTCATAAAGATTCCAGTCTGGGAGCACCTGGGTGACTCAGTGGGTTAAGCCTCTGCCTTCTGCTCAGGTCATGATCTCAGGGTCCTGGGATGGAGCCCCACATTGGGTTCTCTGCTCAGTAGGGAGCCTGCTTCCCCACCCTGCCTTCCTCTCTGCCTACTTATGATCTCTGTTAAATAAATAAATAAAATCTTAAAAAAAAGAAAAAGACTCCAGTCTGCATTTCTGAGGTTGGCTCAATGGTTCCACAAGCCTTTCCTGAGCGACCCACTTGCCTAGCACTTTGCTTGTCCTTCCCATCACCATTGATCCCATTGTGATCTAGAATGTGTGTGCTAAATTGTGCACACCAAGAAGACAGTCACTATGTTTATGTTAGACACAGGTCAAGGAAGCCCTGAATGCCCACCAGTCTGAGTTCAGAATTACCCTCACCCATAGCTAAAGATGTGTTGCATGATGGGAGCATTCACATCTGTGTACGTTGGAAAAACCCAACGATCCTTAAGAAGTCAATTAGGAAACTGTAATGGCTACCAGTTGAAGTTACTGAAGGGGGGAAAGTTTGCATGGGGAGGTCCCAGATGGTAAGACAGGCACCAGTGTCGAACCCTCAAATGGAGGCTTGTGCATACAGCTTAGGAGGGGGCGCGGGTCATGAAAGGGATGTTTTCCATCCCTGGGAGCAGAAGGAACATTAGAGGTCAGGGACACAGGGTCAGAGGGGCAGACAGATAAGACTTTCTTGCCCACCTGCCAGGATTTCGTGCAATCACTTGGCATAATTATTCTTGAAAATATAAACATTGCCGGGGCTGACTGACAAGTATTGTTCCAGCAGGGAGGGCTGTCAGGGCAAATCAATCCAACTCCACCACCTGCCAGTGTGTAAAACAGATATAATTTTGGCTGTTAGGGGCTGTCAAAGCGAAGGATGTGCCGTATGTGTATTTTGAAGTGTGGTGTTCCCTTCCGTCTCACAGCTTGAAAGATGGTTTCTGGGGCTTTCCCCCCTTCCCGGATGTTTTCTAGAAGAAGGTTTTGGATTTGAAGTTCAAATAACCCCGTCACCTTTATCCCTTGTGACGTAGAGTTTCAATAATCTCCATTCCCACTCGTCTCCCCCAACAGCTGCCCTGCTCTCATTCAGCACGGGGTCTAAAATTTGGTTTAGGATGGAAGGGTCCTTTGCTGCCGCTGGATGTTGTCTGAGGCAGCCACGTAGCTAGTTTGGTGCCCTCCCAGGAATGTAAAATTGTTTGCCAGAGTGTCTTGCCCGTCACCGGACCCCATGGCAGGCTTAGCTTAAAAGCTTATGAAAATTAACTCATAATTTGGATCCAAGCTTCCTGGTCTGTGCTTAATGCGCCCCTTGGGAATCCCTGGAAGTCCTCCTTCAGTGGCCACATGCTGCGGTAAGCAGCAGAGCGAGGCCCTCAGAAGGCGACTCCCTCAAACTCTCTATTCTCCGGCTCAGAATGTTTCCATACCTTGCGCACTCTGCCCCCAGTGGCTTCCCCCGGAATCTATCCTATCCGTTTCCTCCCTCCCTTCTTCCCATTTACTTCTCACTTAACTCCTGTGCCCCCAGCAGGCTCACTCCTGGCCCTTTCTCCTGCCTTTCGCAGGTGTCCATTTTGGTCCCATGGCTCCTTGTTCTCTGTGTTGATCGCCTAATGTGTTCTAGGCCCAGCAGCGGGTGTGGGGATATCACATCCCCAAGGCATTCTTGAGCATGCCCCTAGACCTTGGTTTTTGTGCCATTCTGATGGGATACCATCATACCTTGCACTGTTTTCTCTGATGGTGGCTCTCGTGCTATGTGTTCATTTCTTACGAAGATCACTATTTACTCTGTGGGCATTGTTGAGGACGCTGATCCCCTGTGTAAAATCCATTTGGTATATTCCTTCAAAAACTAAATGCCATGAAGAATCTCACTTACCATAAGGATTTTTTGAGCTTTTACTTCTGGATCATCCACATTTTATTAAGTATTGGGTTTCTCTTTGGTTTCTGCTGCCAGGAAGCTCGGATCCAAATTATGAGTTAATTTTCATAACCCCATGGGACCCCTAGAATCTGCACATTTGCATTTCTACTTAGCACCTTGTCTTGGCCTTCTATTCCACTTTTCCTGACTCGAGTTTTTATTTGGGTGTTTTGCTTTTCTTTGCATGGTCCCATCAAGTACCTACAATCCTTTGTGAATGAAGCAAAGGTGTTAGGAAAAGATATGATAGATATAAGCATATTTTTCTGCTCCTTGAGATTGTGAGTTGCATGAGCTCAGGGATTATTTTGCTCATCCTTTTCACTGGGCCCCAGAGAAATGCCCAGGCTATAGTAGGTGCTTAGTCAAAACTTACTGAACTAAACTGGCAAAAGTCGACCCACCTATCTCTAGATAGAAAAAGTCCAGTTCATCTGGCTTTTCTTTCACTTTGTTTTCTATCAGAAGGCCAAGGCAAAGTAGAACATTGTAGTAGAGTAAATTTTAACTCTGCCTCTTATTGGTTGTACAGCATTGGATGAGTTACTTAGCTCACCTGATCCTCTTCTTTTTACTTTAATTTGAAAATGGATGTAAGGATACCCTACCGGATTACTATGAAGATTGATAATTCTTGTAAACCTCAGCACATTTTCTGCCCCATAATAGCAATCTGTGCATGTTAGGCCCTCCCCGTATCCTCATTTCACTGGAAATAGCACTTGGGAAAGGATAAGTGGGTTGCTCTATGACCACCAGTAAGTCAATTAATTGCGGTGTCATCTGTAAAATAAATGTAACTGTTGACCTCATTCGGGGAGATATGAAAATTAATTGATGTTAATGCACATTGGGATTTTTTGTTGAAATGTATTTAAGAAGAGCTCAGGATGAATCCATGTTCTTTTTCATCATTAATATTATTTATGAATATTTGGCCTTATCTTGTCCTGGTGTGTTTTATGTCTGTGGTCTTAATTGCATTTATTTCCAATTTAGCACCACCTTGTATTTTGATAAAAATGTAGATGAAATTCAAAACCATAGTTCCAGTCTTTCATGCAACTTTATTTTTACAAGGTGGGTGATTTTACCTGTTTCAGTAGGCTGCCCGTGAAACAGACATTAAGATATTTAGTAAATGACATTTGTTCATCCTATATAAAAATCAAGTTCAAGCTTTTTCCAAGGCATTTAAGTTTCATTTCTCACTTTTTGTAATTGTCTTATTTTGTTAGCAGTTTTCTGATGAAATTCCTCCTTACGAGAGGCTTGGTCCATTTCAGATGAAACATGTGAGTGTTTCAAGTATTTCTGATAGAGGAGATATTAACTAGATGCAATGCTTATTTTCACTTTAATGCCAGGAGGCCCTGGCTACCTTGGGTGGGTCTCAAATGGGGGCCTGTGTTAGAGAGTCCGGGCTCAGTCACCTCCTAGCTGTGTGGCCCCGGGAAAGATGCATCACTGTTCTGAGCCTCACTTGTGACTACCAAACATGAGGAGGTTGAAGTTCTTTTTGCTATCATAGAACCCAGTCCCTTGAGAGAGAACTGCTGAGGCTGACCCTATATTCGGATCTGTAGGGAAACAGAGAGATCGTATCTACTGTAGAATGTTGTCTTCTAGGACATACTACTTTTTACCTTTCTGCTTCAAAGTTTAGAATAGTCTTCCTTTTAACTGTAGATCACTTAGTACTTGGCATATATTAGAGATTTCAATTAATGACTCAATTTAAGGGTCATAGGCTAAGCGGGATATATCCACTAGGCCAAGGGGCTTTCTATGAAACCCCATTACTGAGGAAATTGGAAGAATACATTTTCAATTTCACCTTTAAGTGGGTAGTTTTATTTATGTATTTATTTCATTAGTTTTAGATTTGGTAGTAATGGATGTAGATGGAGATTAATACTTCATCTATAGCCTGTGTGTCTATAGAGATTATCTGCTTCTGGGGAATATCAATACCAGGAATTTGATTTAAGCCATCTGAACCTGCAGGCACCTCTGTGAGCTACTGGAAGTACTTGGGAGGAAACACATCTGTCAGGGGTTGTAATGTGATACTAACATGAAACTGGAGATCTACTCAGTTTTCTGGTCCTCAGGAAGCAAATGGCCAAGGGCACCAAATTTCTATTCTGGAAAATTCCATTAAAGGCAAGGATGTCCAGATAGTTTTCAGGCACTCATCTTGATTACCATTGCCAGTCCTCAGTTTCTCTCTGATTCCATAGAGTAGATTGAGTTGTTCAGTAATTTAATCCTGTGCTTTGTTTTCACTGTATTGGGGGACGTAGATCAGTCTGCAGTGCACATGACTTTGGTGTATTTCCATCTTGCCTTGATACCTCCTTGTCTTCTGGCAAGGCAAGTTTTAAAGAGAAACTTTTCTACAAAACTTTTTTTTTTTTTTTTAAATCAACTGTTGTTTTGAGTTTTCCTCCAAGTCTAGGAAGACACTGATGCTAGAGTTTGTGTTTTCATATTTTTTTTATTAGTTGTTCATGTTGGGTTTGAGATGATTTTACTCATGTCTCAGGAGCTAAGAACAGACAATTGACTGACTCCAGAAAAAGAAGCATGTAAAAATTTTACATGCTTACCTGATAGCTTATTTATCATTGGGATCTTTAGACTCACTTCAGTCAGAATATTTTGAATCAAATGAATCTAAGTGTTCACAGGGCCCATTAACAGTGTGATTCCCAGTGCTCATCCACAGCAAAATCAAGAGCTTGTGAGGAATGTGCATCAGTGCATTCCTTCCTTCCTTAAGACAGTCTTGCTCCCAGAGAAAGTCACCTTAATGCCATCCAGACAACCAACCCAAACCTCCCAACACCTGGCTCTTAGCTGCACCAATAAAAGACTCAGATGAATGCAGCCCAGTGTTTCTGCAACTTAGGCAAGTTACTAAGCATCTTTGTGCCTTGGTTACTGGGAATGATGGCATGAGTAGGGTGGAAAGGGATAGAGTAAATTGGGAGATCAATGGGTAAGAGGAGTAATTAGCAATGAGGGAGCAGAAGTGGAGTAGACTGCTGGATCCTTAAAATAGATCTCTGAGATTGCTGGGGCTCTGGCAGGAGAAAATGGGTAGTGGTCAGAAGTCAGGCACACGGACCCCCACGTACCTGGGGAAAGGTTGGGGGTGACCTCCCTTTGAGGCCATGGAGATCTTCGGGGCATAGCCAAGATTTTGTATGAGTCAAGGAGGTCGAGGGAGACCTAAGGAGAAGTTGGGGATATAGGGAGCTGGCGGGTGAAACGAGGCCAGAGGGCCCTGTGGGAGGGTCTGTAAGAGGGGTGAAGAGATGGGCACTGATGAGTGGTGTTGGAGTAAAAGGTTGAATAAGGAGGGATGCCCTGAGACGTTCTGAGGACTTCCAGTGGTGATGGAGGGAAACAGGAGATGGGGCAGGTGGGGACGAGTCCCAGTGATCTCTTAGAAGAGATTGGGAAGAAACTCTTAGCTCAGTGATGTGAGAGCTTCAGGTTAGTTTTTGTCCCCACCCCTGACCTCGGAGAATTAGGCTGCTTTAGTGCCTACATACTGCTTTCAAGGTCAGCATAGGAAAACTGGTCCCATCGATTTTAGTTTTAAAGGTGATAGAATTGTGGCTTTATCCATAGCTTTATAAACTTCAACTTATTCTCTACTTATAAACTTCTAACTTCTTCTCCTGTTTGGAAAAATTTTAATAAAAGAATAAATAAATGGAAAGAAGGAAAGAAAGAAAGTGTAAACCAAAAGCAAAAATAAATAAATAAATAAATAAATAAAGTTAAATACTTGCCTTGATTTGGTGAGAAAGTAAATCAAGTGACAATTTAATTCTCAATAAACGTGTGACAACCATGAAGTTAAATATTAGATTTAAATATGGCAGCTAATTCTCTGTAAGAATTACGTTTGTCTCTTTATATGGGCACTCTACCTAATGAACACATTTCTCTTCTCTTAAATTCAGCCGTTGCTACTGGAGCATGAGAAATTAATATACGTTCTTATATTCATTAATACTGTTGCTCATAAAAGACCTTTTGATTTTTTATCACCCTGAGTTCCCAGAGGCTCATGAAAGCCATCATAGCTCCAAACCACATGAATTATCAGGGGAAAAATCCTATTACAGCAAAACCTTAATCACTGCTTGCATTTTTTAAGAAATTGTATCTAAAAAGAAACTGCAGAGCAGATCCATCAACATAGAATGAATAAATAAGTGGTGGTATAGTCCTTTCTCTGTATATTATACAGTAGTAAAAGCAAAGGAATTGCTATTATACACACTGTAGCTCAGTGTAACTCAATCTCAAGGACATTGTTGAGTGAAAAATGCAAGACGTTGAAGAATACACACTGTCTGTTTCCATTTACGTAGCAAAGTCAAACAATATCTCATTAGGGATATAGCATTAGTAACAAACCTATGGAGGAAATGATTAACACAAAATTCAGTCTAGTAATTACCCCCGGAAGAGAGTGAGAAAGTGGATACCATCAAGAAAGAATATGGTAGCATAGTGGCGCTTTCACCATACTGGTGATAGTCTGTTTCTTGGGTGGAATGACAGGTTTATACTATTTAAATTACAGAAATATGCTTAGTATTTCCTTTTGTTTTCAAAGTTCAGTTCACATTCAACGGGGAAAAAGGCTTTTAAGAAAGATCATCAAATTAAACCACAGTAATAAATCTTCTACGGGCTCAGCACCTGAGGCATTACACATGATTATAGAAGATAGACAGGGTTGCTCTTAGTCTCAGGGTGTTTACAGATGTGCAATAATTGTGAGATAAGCAAGAATTCAACTAAGCATAAGTCGTGATGTACTATGAATTCAGAGAAGGAGGTCTTTGATGGTCAGAGCTGTCTTGGAAACCCTCTCAGGAAGTGAGAATTTGAACTGGCCTTTGAAGGGTAAACTAAACAGGAAGCTGGGAGAGTATGTTTACTTTTTATTATTTACATATTTCTATTTCTCTTGCCATGTGTAACACAGTTTACTATGGAAAAGCAACTTCGTGTGTGTACTCTGGATTCAGACAGACCCGAATTCAAATTTCAACTCCTCCATTCCCACGCTGAGAATCACCGAATTTTCTCCAGACTCAGTTTCCCCACTTACAATATACAAACAGAGATGCTTCCCAGGGATGTGGGAGTAAAATGAGAGAATACCGTTAGGGACACGTTCCAAGCTCCAGAAGTCTTCCCAGTCTTTCTTTAATACCGCCATTCAGGGATGAGGCATCCTGGAAAGAATGGCGGCCAATGACCTTGTCGAAGCCTGGGCTGAGGGCTGAGCACTTGACAGTCAGGGGAAAGAGGAACAAGCTCCCATGACAGCTCTGTCCTCCACAGAGTCTCCTTTTGGACTTTCCACTGGCTCTGTCCTTCTGAGCAATGCTTCGCTCTGCTCTCCTCCTTGCAACGGATGGGCTTCCAGAAAACCTTGGCAGCCTCCTGCCTTATTCCTCAGGAAGGCGTATAGATGAGTTGACATGGGCCGGGTCCACTCTAGACAGGAGGGAGAAATATTTTCTCTTCACGCCATGCATCTATTCTTGTCTCTACTTGGCTTTGGAGAGCCAAAACTAAGGCATGATCTTAGAAAGGGCTCAGGAAACCAGCTGCAGCATGGTCTAGACATTTCTGGAATGAGAAAAGAGTCTCAACCCTGGTCAAGTCCAGCTCACCAGGAGGACAAAGCTCTGATTAGCCATGCCCAGATCTTGCCTCTTCCCTCTGTTTCCTCTGAGCCTCCCCTCTATAAGTCTGAGGCATCTTAACAAAGAAATAGAGATTCCTGGCTCTTTCTCTGCCTTTCCCCCACGAGAAACATGACAAACAAGTATATGCAAAGCATCTGGCTTGTGAGAGGTCTGCTGTTAATATCTCATCTTTTCCCATTTCTCCCTTCTCCTAAGTTGGGAAGTTCATTAATGACATTCTGTAGCCAATGGGGAAGTCACTTCTTCAGTTCTAGCGAAAGTAATAATTGAGCTCCGGAGAGCACGCTGTGTAACCTCCTTCCAGCTATTTGGGGTGCACAGTGAAGATGGGTACTGAGCCTCTCTTTCGGTTTACTGGGGCAGAGGGGAAAAGCTCAGGAGGCGGGCCCCTGACTCCCACCTTCCGCCGTCACCTCCGTGTGCATCGATTCCAATTTCCACTCTGTCTTTGTTTTACAGTTGTTCAGCACATCAAGAGACATAACATTGTTCTGAAAAGGGAGCTAGGCGAAGGAGCCTTTGGAAAAGTTTTCCTAGCTGAATGCTATAACCTCTGTCCTGAGCAGGACAAGATCTTGGTGGCAGTGAAGGTAAGAGAACACTCCAGAATGTCTCATTATCCGTGGTTGCACTCACGTGTGGAAGTAACGTTATTTCATGTTACAGTTGGCCAATTCACGAGCAAATTATGTCTGCTCCAGTGGATGTGTTTGAATTTTCTGGAATTAAGTGGACAGTGGGAAGGGTGTTTGGGGCACATGTAACTGTTGGAGCTTCTTCTCAGGGGCGACCCACCAGTCCATGGGCTGTGGAGCGCTCTGGGCTATTCTTACAAGTCAATGTTAACTAAACACTGAGTGGAGGTCAGTAAGGTTTGACAGAATTCCCCCAGACACATATTGGAGCCTCAGTCTGTGTCCTTGGGATGGCTCAGTGCTTGTGCCAAGCTCAGCTGTAGTTTGTCCTCAGTGGGGGCCCTAGGAGGGAGACTGGAGTCCGCTTTTCCTCTCAGCCCTCTGCTCTGCTGACTTCTACTGACACCTTACCCTGTCCCTCCCGAATGTCCCCAGAGCCCCAGGATTGCATACAGGGCTGCATGATTCCGTCCTGCGGTAGATGGCATCTCTCGGGATTCCAGCACCCCAGGAGACACGCGGTTTTACTGAAATAATGGAGGCTGAAAGTCCCTAATTCCCACCACTGCCCCCTCCCCCCAAACTCAAAAAGGAGACCTGGTCTTCAGTAAGATAAATGTTACTGGAGGGGATGAATTTTCCACTGAGCTCTCTAAAACATAGGAATTAACAAAAATAGCACAAAAGACTTCAGCAGATCTTTTACATATGCATTGTCAAAACTAAAAAAAAATCCCAACTCACCAAGGTATTGAATAATATATGTAAAAGACTTAAAAGAGGCCTATATTTATAAAATGAATTAAGTGGCAAAGGAATATGGGCTTGGCTAGTATAATAAGATGTAGCTTCTTGGCTTCATGGAAGATGATTGGGTTTTCTTTGTTTCTGCCAAACAGAATGCAGCGTTCATTTACTAGTTACAACCAGGACAAGCTTCATGTTTAAAAGTCAGCTGTCTATTCCATTAGTGCTGTACTTTGCATCAAAGCATTCTACTGTATACATAATAGGTAATTGAGGAGAGAGAAACTTCTGGAACTTACTCATCCTGTGGACTAAATACACTTTCTGTTAAAACCCATCCAAATGAAGAAACAGTGCATTTGCTTCCCGGATATCATCCCAACCTGAGTGGCCCGGAGGCTCTTAGACGCTCACCAAAGGTTTCTAAAAGCTGCACTTTGGAACGAATAAAGGACAGAACTTTCTAGGGAGGGTAAATGTAATATCAGTAAACATCGTCTCACTAAAGCTAGGCAAATGGAGAGGGAGAGGGAGCCAGAGGAGAGGAGACAGGAAGATGCTGGACAGATGGGAGGTCAAATGGGGTAAAAGGTGTAAAATAAGAATCCCTCCATGACTCGGGCGGTGTTGGGGGGAGGGGTGGTTATTCCTGCTGTTGAGACTGCTTCCTCTTTTCTTTCATTTACCCAGAAAGTTTATTTTTTAAAGCACAAAATGTTCAGAACATTTGGCAGTGTTCTCTCTGCAGTCTTTGCTTTCCTCTGCTGCTTTTTCCCCTCACGTTGGATAAATGGGACCAAAAGGTGCCTCTATTTTTGTAGATTCATAGACTGATAAAATATGAGCGCTAGAAGCAGCTTAGGGAAAATCTGATCCTAATCTAGCCATGAGTTATATGCAAGGACATTGAAGACCAGGGATTCCTGTTCTGGAGTCATGTTTCCTCCTACTGATATCTGGAGGCCCCCTAGGGACCTAAGTCAGGCCTTCAGATTCTGAATTCAGATTCTTGATTCCTGGGGTCACAAGGTGAGCATCTTGGAATGTGAGAAAATTCAGGGAGATTAGGGAATCCTAGATGACAGTGTAGGAGTAGCTGAGGGACCTCAGCCAGATATATAGAGAGAGGCACCAAATTTCTTAGTGGGGAAAGCCTTTCATTTGAGTGTTGTTCCGTATTCTCCGCCTGCTTCACTGTTCTCTGAACGCCCTTGAAGAGAGGGTGTTCCCCAGCTACATTTGGGTCACCGTCAACTCATGTGTCGCATTTCCTTCCCAACACATGCTAGGACAGGGTTTCAGGGCCTGGGCTGGTCCTGGCCAAGCACCAGACAGGGTCAGTGAGGTGTAAACAATTACCCTGTCCACACAGCCTGCCGCTCCCGAGGCTCATCTCCCACTGCCATTACCGCTGAGGCTTCTCCCTGGTTTGAATCCAGTCACAGCCCGAATTCCACCTTTGACGAAGACGCAGGACCTGGATCTCTCGCCAAATAAGTTGGCAAATTCATGACCTCCGGTGAGCGCTTGTGAAGCAAGACTGCTAGAAACAAACCAAACCAAAATCAACCAAACCAACAAGAACTTGAATTTTCCCCTTTATCAACTCCTGACTCTTTGTGGGCTCCTTCCTTCTTGTTGAAATTTAAATGAAACTGTTATTTCAAGCCGAGAGGACGAAAACGCCTGCAGCTCAAAAATTCATTTCAACTTCAAGGTCGCACACCTAAAACGTCTCCTCTCCACGACCTTGCCTGTGAAGTCTTGTTGCTATCAGAGGCTTTGCTTACATTTGCCTGTATGACTTCTGGCTTCAGAGAGGGTGCCCATTTTCACTTTCTGGGATTCAGAGGTTGCAGCCCCCACTGAGGCACAAGCCAGACCTTCCCCAGCTCCACAACAGCTGGTTCACAATAGCATACGGACCCCTTACAGAGCTGCTCTCCCCCAGCCTGACCGGCCGGGGGCTGGCCAGCTGGAAGTGTGCTCAAAGACTAGCCCCTGAACCTTGGAGGAAAATGTCTATGGTTCAGTCCAAACCACAGTAAAGCAAATTTTTCAGGAAGGAGACAAACGGAATGACCCTTCCGGGGCCCCGCCCAGCCTGTCACCTCTGAGGAGTTGCTCCTGGAGCTGCTCCTCTCCCATTGAAGGTACCCAGGGATGTTTGACAGGCTTTCTGCCTGTTGCCTAGCAACCCCTGCAGCATTGATTATGCGTCTAAGAAATAGCAGCTATTGTCCTCTTTCCTTCTCTAGAAGGAGCTGACTGGTTTGAAATCCAGGGCTTTGCACGCAGACTGACAGATGTCAGTTTCCTGTAAATTGTGGCATCGCCTGCCCCAAATGATTTTAAGAACTTGAGGGATCTGCAGGAACCGGTTTAAGATGGACGTGATCTGAAGGCACTCAGGAGCCCACATGGGCTGAGCGTCCCTCTCCCATTAGACTATCTCCCCGTTTGGGAGCCAACCAGAGTGACCTTTTCTTGATAGTTTTTGGATGACCTTCGTTTTTTAGTGAAATGGATGCAACAGCTAGTTTTTTCCTCTTACGCTGAATCACAATTGCAGAACCCATGAAGAGGGTGAGAAGCAGAGGAACCAGTCTTTGATCAGAATGAGTTACTTTACCTTTAAGTAACTCAATTACCAAGGAAACGTTTCATGGTAGTTTCCCTGCATTAGCTGTGGGTGCGTTAACTATTTTTGGCTCTATCCAACCTGCATTTCGATAGCTGCAATGCCTACAACATTTTCCTCTACTATTTCCTGCACGCTGATTTTTGTTTTTTAAATATAGCCACAAGTGCGCGTCGTCGGATTCATGGCCTCTCCTCCCCCTCTCTACTATCTCAGGTGTATTTCTAGAAACACAAAGATGCTGCATGCAAGACAGACTTTGGAAATTATATAGAACCCAAGTCTCATGTTTTATAGATGAGAAATCCGAGACCCAGGGAAGTCGAGTGACTTCCTTGAGGTGTAAGTTAAAGCGAGTGAGAGGCACCCTACAGGAACATTTGAGACCAGGAGTGGTGAGATCTGACTTCAACAAGCACTTCCTTCCGGATTTTTGCGTTTCGCGATTCTGAATATCTTCTTGTTAACAGAAGAAATAATGCTGATTTTCTTCACCAAGGGTTTTGGAAGAGTTGACTGATGAGTGCTCTGGTACATTGCCGTTCTGCAGACCTAAGTAGCATCTAACATGTTTTGCCATTCCTGTGTCTGGAGAGCCCAGCCTTAGCCCCTCTGTCCACACAGCTGCCATTAATCCATCCACTCTCTGTTCAAGTTGCTCCTCTTAGGAGAGAACTCCCCTTGCCTGCTCTGCCAGCTAGGTCAGACCTCCCCATCATATCCATTAAGGCATCTGTACTTGTCTTTTATGGCATTTGTCAAGGTTGTTAATTCTATATGTGTCTGCGAGCTTATTTCATCAATGGCATGACTGCATGTCTCCTCCATTAGAGTGACATATCCTTGAGAGTGGGAACCATGATTTTCAGCACATTGTCCAATATCTAGTAGCGTGGAATAAATACTTGTTGAATGAATGAGGGGATGGCTATTAACTGATGTTCTTTAGCTTAACTCCCACATTTTGCCAACAAAGAAATGGGAACCCCTAGAAGACGATTGACCCATCCAAGGTCACGTAGGTTGAACAAGGGCAATTAATGTCAGATCTAGGACTAAAACTCAGGCCTCCCCAACAGTCTGATGCTTGTGATGCACCGCATTTTTTACTTATTGAATTTTGCACATGCCCTGGTTGCTCCAAGTGAGGAAATTCAACATGATGCCACTTACCAAGTAATACAAAGGAATGTGTTAGTTGTGCTCATCTGTATGTAAGGTTGAGAGACACTTTGGCATTTTTCTGAGTAGAAATGCAATTCAAGGAAATAGGTGGAAATAAGGAAAACTGGATTCTGGAGTGAACATAAGCAAAACATCATTATCAGCTTTGATAAGAACAGTTGTGGCATGCTCATGGGAAACCTCAATCAAGCTGATTTAAGCAGAAAAGGAAATTTATTTGATGAAGCTAATGGAAAACCTTGCTACTAGTGTCCTTGCTTCAGGTACTGCTGGATCCAGAAAATCAATTCTCCGTGTATGTATCTCCTGGCTCTGCTTCCCTCTGTATTGACTGTATTCCCAGACTGGTTCTCTCCTTTCCACTGTGGTAAAGACTTGGCAGCAATGGTTCTGGGCTTAGATCCTGCCATCCTAGCAACCCCAAAGAGAGCTCCTCTTCCCCAACAATGACACCAAATTCCAAGGGACAGCTCTTACTGGCTTGTCTTGAGTTGGGTCCCCAGGTCCTCTGACTCACTGAATAATAATCTGAATACCCAGGCCTGGGTCACATACACATCCTTGGAAATGGAAGGTGAGGTCAGGTCTACATGACACCCAGAGACTGAATGTGGGTAGCCATGGTTCCCTGAGGGAATATTAGAGATTCCATCCCTGAAAAAAGGGTGAAGAGCTGTTCCTCCTGGTCTGTGGACTGCTCAAGAAGGAAAAGACTGTGTGTTCAGTGATTCCACTCCATCTTCACACCAGGCCACCTACCTGTGGCCCAACCATCCAAGGTCATCACATGGCACAGATGAGGCCCTCTATGGAAAGAAGCAACTAGCGCCAGTTGTCTCAGAACATGGATAAGGCAGAATAAGGGCTCCAAAGGAAAGCTCGTTCTCTTCTGTTCTGAAACAGTGAAACAGTCCATAGACAAGAGAAGGAATCAAGAGTTCACCAAGTCCAAGGTACATTTATCTCTAAGACAGGGGGCTCTTTTCTTTCTTTCATTTTAGGATTTTTTAAATTTTTATTTTTTTGTGGCAGTCACCTTATCAGTCCTTCCATCTTGATTAATCACAAAGTTTCCCTCCCATTCCTCCCTCTTCCTGTGCTCCCTTCCCACTTCTCCATGGATACTGGCATGGGAAATCCTTGTCCCCACAAAATGGAAATGGAAGATGACAAGATGAGTATATTTAAGAGAACATTCATTAGTGCTGTCCCAAAAAAGGAGTTTGTGTACCTTAACAGGACACAGTGTTGCAGAAAATGCTATCGACTCCCATCTTTACAAGTCTCTAGGAATAGAAATCATCCAACTTTTAATAGTGGCTCATTAAAAGCTTTCACTGTCTTTATGGCCCAGACATTGTTTAATAGATTTCTATTGTACTTTAGTGTAAGCCCATTTTTTCCTGGTGCGTGCATGCATGTGTGTGTGTGTGTGTATGTGTGCGTGCACACACATGCTTGCATACATGCACACTCATGTAGGCTATAGGAGGGAGAGTGACATCTTCCTGGTGAGGACCTCTCCTGTGCTTGAGTCTGGTAGGTTCCAGTAACTACTTTGCCCCATCAATGTCCGCTTTCCAGAAACTTCAACTTTTAACCTGTGATGGGAAGTCTGTTTTTTGTCTTGTTAAGTGGTCTTATTAACCCTATTTTCTGGCTCGTCTCCAATTCATCCCCATCTTCTCAGAAATGCTAAACCCCAAACAGTGCATTTCACTGGAATGAGGACCTCTGGTATTGAACACAGCTGGAGACTTCATTTCACACTTCTGTATCTCTGGAACATGGGCCTCTCTCTCAGTAGCTGTGCTGCTTTCTCATTGGCTTTAGCATGATAACCCAGATCCCGACTGAGTCCCAGTCTACCATGAGCCATCAGCAGCTTTAGTGAAATCAGCTCCCATTTTTAATTGTATTTAAAGCCGGTAAATATACTGCAGCTCTCCTTACTAGAGGACAACTTCTATTTCATTCCTTTGAGTCAATATCTCTCTGTTGCTACAAATTAGTTTCATGTCTTCCAAAGACTTAGCATTTATAATATGCGACTTGATGTAATATGCACACAGAAGCCGTCAATTTCACCACCCAAATTATTGCAAGCATTTTAAGGCGTGTGAAATAGGACTTGGCCTTGCGTTTCCCATTGGATGGTCGACTCGTTAGATTCCAAACTGTAAGAGTTAGCGTGGCTGTGAAAATAAAGATAGCAGCAATCAACACCCTGGCTATGAATCTTGTATTTGAAGCTGTCACTTGGTACATAATTAAAGTCCTCGCAAAGGCCAGTTACATATGATCGAGTTGATATACACAGAATGTTGGTTTCTAGTACACAGTGAGCACTGAGTGTGATCAATTTTATTTTCATATAATCCTTTGTTAATTTTTACATTTGTCAGGATGAAGGGGAGCCACCTACTGAGCCCTCCTTGGTTTTTAGGATCTTCTTTCTATCCTGTCTCTGAATTTATTACAACGTAGTCTTCCAAAGTTCACTATTGTAAGAACTTGATAAAAGCTTCCTCTCTATTCTTCAGAAGAGACCCTATAAGTTAGAAGAATCTCATAGCACTGGGACTACAGATTACTCTAAACACCTGGCTAATAGTTGCCCAAGAGAACCTTATAAGAAGGTAATCTGCCTTAATACTATTTCAGTCCAGTCTTGTTTTCCAGCAGTCCCAAAAGTCATGTTGACCCACTGATAGCCTATTGAGGTAACTTTTATGGAACAGGGTTGTCCAACAGAATAAAATGAGAGCCACAAATGCGAGCCACATTTGTATTTTTAAATTTCCTAGTACGTACATTAAAAAAGTAAGAAGAAGCAGATGAAGCTAACTGTATTCATACATTTTATTTAACTCGACATATCTAAAATAGCATTTTAACATATTGTTGATACAAAAATATTAACGAGATGCTTTATTCACTGCAAGTTTTCAAAATCTGGTGTGTATTTTATACCTACAGCACATCTCAATTTGGATTAGCCATATTTCAAATGACCACCAGCTGCATGTGACTGTTGGCTACCCTGTTGAACAGTGCAGGTCTGAGAGATATCAGAAGAGTCAACAGGCTCCATTAGCGACAGGTCTTGCCTAAGTGAACCTGACCCAGAAGAACTTAGGCACATTGACAGTCATTCTCATGCATCTGAGTTGTTTCCCATGGGGGGTTACTCACTGGCCTCTGTTTTAAGCATGGTCATGGGCACTGGGCACGATGAGGTCTTACCATAATGATCTCTTCTTTTCTTATACTTCAGTTTAACTTTGTTTCTTTGATGATAAAAATTATAGGCAAAGAATATAAGATCAGTACTTTAAAAAAGAACGCAATCTCTATTTAACCTTGTGTCTCCTAAACCACCTGCACTTTGAAATGCATGATCATTTATCCTATCCTACAGCATTCAATCACACGGGTCATTTCCAATAAGCTCTCTTGCCTCTCCTACTAGCTTCCTGTTAGTTAGCCTTAATATTTCATGGACGCATTTGAGAGGAATGTTAATTTTCCGTTCATTTATTTCCCCTGACTTCTATTTTGCCTTCACTAGTTTCTCGGTTCTGTGCTGAAGTTTACCGCATGCTGTTCAGTTCCTCCAACTCTGAATCTGTGTGTGCTCAAGGCAGTAACTCACTGTAGCTCTGGATGAGACCTCTCTCTTGAGAATGTCTTCAGAAAGGGCGGTAGCTCTGAAGTGTCAGGAAATTCACCAGGAATAAGAAGAAACGAAGCTACAAAGCAGACACCAGGAGTAAGAAAATAGCAATGCTCAATGATGGGGCAAATATGCCTGTCAAAGTGGAGGCGATTGTCAGTGAGGGAAGCTGCCACCTCATGTCCATTGCCAAGGACTAGGGGAACCAGCCAAGCCTCCCTTAATTGAGTAAAATGACAATCAGCCATGGTACGAAAACAGAGATGATTTTTATAAATAGGGTTGATAGCAGGATTTTTCCAGCTTCTGATTGCTGTCTGGCTATGGTTCCACCCTTAGAAAAAAATTCTGTCCTTCGAGTGCCAAATTCAGAAGATGATTTTGCCCAACTTGTTACTGCCATATTTTCTGAATCTCTTAAAATAGATTTGAATCATAATTTAGAAAAAGGACCCAACAGGCAAAAATGGATGAGCACATAGGATGAAGCTAGGGTTTGGGAGATGCACTTGCCCCACGAATAGTGAAATCTTTCTTAAATCTTTCTTAAATCTAAAAATTTTACTGAAGCATAGCTTCTGACATTACACGGAGAATGGTCTCTTCCTGCAGTAGATTCCTTTGGGGAAATGGAAATGTTAGATGCTCGTTAGCTCTTTTCCTTTGGTGTCCTCCCCCCAGAGAAAATCCTGTCTTCTCCCCATCGCCTGACTCTCTCTGTCTCTCTCTCTCTCACACATGTACATACACTTGCGCACACACTCACAGACACACAGTCTAGTGTTCTTCAATCAATGCTACATAGCTAAACTAAGAAAAGAATTTACGTACAGAATTTGTTCCCGTCTTGCAGTGATGGCTTAAAGGGCCTTCTCTAACTCACTGTTAACGACAGGCCGAGAAATAAGCTATCTCAGCGACCCAGGGCAGCCTCTGAGTAAGGACTCTTGATCTCTGAGAAGACACCACAGGCTTCAAAGGGCTTTCAGAGGGGAATGGGGGCTGCCTCCAGGGCCCGCTGCTCTCATGGTGGGCCATCACCATGCCTTATCCATGCATCTTTTGGCCTCCCCGGATCTTCGTGTGAGCAAATCAAATGCAGACCTCGTTGTGGTTTTGATTTCAAATGTCGTTCTCTACCAGGGACCCTGGGAGGCATCTCAGCTTACACTACCTCACTCAGTCCTCCCGGTGACCCAGTGAAGTCGACGATCTCGTTTCCCTCACGCCACAGAGGAGAAAATCAGAGTTCAGAGAGGTCCAGAGCAGTGCCAGAATTTGAATCCAGATTTTTTTTTTTTTAACTCTAAACTAGAGCACCTTCTTTTTGAGTACCACCATTGTGAGGACCTGTCTTTTGACTAGAAGGAGAGCACAAACATTTCTGGCCAGCCCGTCAGGAGCCAGTGACTCGGGAAGTCTCCTCTTCAGCCTTATATCCTCCTGCCTCCTTTCTCGGCCTGTACCTGGACCCACGGACCACCTTTCCAGAATGCTCACTTTTCATTCCTTCCTGGTGCTCTTATATCTCTAGTTTACATAGAGCTCGTGGGTCAAGGGTTCTTTTATTTCCCCAACTCTGGATTCTGCTGTCAAAGGAAGTATTGGAGATAGATGCTTACCCAAAACCATAATTCAAGTCCAAGGGTAAGAGACGTTCCCATGTGTGTATTTTGTTCCAGCCAATGGCAACATCCATCTCCTCCATGTCTATCTGCTTGCCTTAACTATGATTTTTTTCCTACCTAGGAAAAACCACGGCAACAACCCTACCAAAGTTTTATAGCCTCTCTGAGTATTTGCTGGACCACATCTCACTTTTCAAAGCAGGTGCTCTGAAGGGACCCTTCTCAAAACCACATACTAACGGGAGAATGGGGAACCCCACCACCCAGCCCTTTTTTTCAACGGGTATCTCCAGAATTTGGCACAAGACACCACTGCCTGTAGCCTCAAGAAAACTCTAGATATGATTTCTGTCTCTCTGGGTCAGGTCGTCCCTGGCGAGAAAGCTTCAAATCCGGCTAAAGGCAGTTTGTGAAAATGCTAGGTTGCAGCAGAAAAGATTTGGTGACCTTGTTGTTGCCTCTGTCATCTTAATGTTTCCTTGTCACTGAGGTAAGGCAGGCCCTGCCTATTCCTCCGTGCACTCCTGTGTGGAGAGCGGTCCTGGGCAGGCTAAGTTACATAGCGCGAGCTCATCGTGTGGCAGACTCGATGCTTGATGACAAGCCTCTTGCCCCCTTTGGGAATGAAGGACTTGCTCCCTCGCTTGCTGAGAAGGCTGCAACCCGGGGCGGGGGGGGGGGGACTCAGGAAGTCCACTCAAGGTCACTCTCCCCTTCTGGGCTGGTCTCCATTCAGTGGTGGGCTGGGATAAGTCTCTGAAGGCCCAGCCCCCTTACTCAGGGCAGCTCTGAAGGGTCCTCCTAAAGGGGTGGACAGGGCTTTTTGAGACTGCATCGTAGCTCACTGTCCGCCCTGCCCAGACCCTCCCAGCAGGTGTTAATACCAAGGGTGTGTCCTAGTGTCCTAGTAAGTGTGTCCTAGTAAGTGTCTTGGCTGCTAATTTCCATGCCAGGGTCTTTTCCTCAGAAACTAGCATGGAAACCTTGACTTATGGCATATCCCAAGGTCTAGAAGCTTCCCAAGTGTGGGGTGTCTCCCCAAGGAGAGCAGAGTCAAGACAGCGAGCTACAGTAGGACCACCAGGGGCCTGGCAGTACTCTTTGATCCTGGACATAGTGGATAGTCTCAAACTCATTACACTTCTGATGGAGAACAGTGCTTTCATTCTGCTCCAGGGTTCAATATTTTGTGACTTAGGGATGCTCACATTTTCCATCTAACACTGGTAAGATCTGATGAGTCTCCAGAGAACAGGCTCATGTACTCACATGCCACCTTTACCAGCAAGAGTCCCAAGGGCATCCCTTCTCCTTGTCCCTTAACTGTGGCTGTCGTCACTAATCACTACAAACTCAGGGGCTAACAACACAAACGGTTTGTCTCATGGTTCTCGTGGTCAGATGCCCAAAGTCAGTTTTACTAAGTGAAAGGGAAGGTGATAACAGCGCTGGCTCCTTCGGGAGGCCCTAGGACAGAAAACATTTCCTGGCCTTTTCTGGTTTTGGAGGTCACACACAGTCTTTGGCTTGTGGCTCCTTCTTCTAAGCCAGCAGCATAGCACCTGTGTTCTGTCTGACCTCTGCTTCTACCCTTACATCTGCTCTCTCCTGACCCCTGCTTCTCAGTCTAGGTTGTTTGTATGGAATGACCTGGAGCCCACTTGGATAATCCCTCCACACCAAGACCCTTAACTTACTCTCCTCTGCAAAGTCCCTTTGGCCATGGAAGGTAACATTCATAGATTCCGGCGATTGGCATGTGGACGCTTTCATGGGGTCATTGTTCAACATCTGACTCCAGTGACCACGACTGAGTGAGGATTCCAGGCAGAGGGACGAACACTGGCAGAGACAGGGAGGCCTGGCCTGATGTCATATGGTCAGCTGTGGAGACTTGTTCCGGAAAAGGGACATACCAAGTGATCAGACTGGGGTGCCTGGGAGGCTCAGCTGGTGAAGAGTCTGCCTTCAGCTCAGGTCATGATCTCAGCATCCTGGGATCGAGTCCCGCATCAGGCTCTCTGCTCGGCAGGGGAGTCGACTTCTCCCTCTCGTTCTCCCTCTTTTTCTGTGCTCTCCCTCTCTCTCTCTCTCAAATACACAAAATCTTAAAAAAAAAAAGAAAAGTGATCCAACTGGACAGAGATGCAGGTGAGCTAGTTCATTTAGGATGTGTGTTCCATGCTTGAATTAGAGTTAATTATAAAGGTGACATATCTCCCTCTTTGCCCATAAGCACCTGAGGCCAAGTCTTGGGTCACCATCTTCCTGATGCCACCACAGCTCTGGCTCTGTGACCAACCCAGGGCAGGAGCTGAGCACAGGTGTGTGACCTCAACAAGTGCCAGCTTTGCCCTAGGACACTGTGGTGGTGGAGCGCTCTGAGAAGAGAACTACAGGCACCAGAACCTGGCTGGCATGATCCCGGGCAACTTCATCTTGGTGACGTGATGGCCTGCTTGGCACTGACTGGATGGGGGCATTTGCTGAGCCGGCAGTGTGCGTGGGCACGGAGGGGAGAAGGCTTTTGAAAGTGTTATGTAATAAATCGGGCACGATGATCACGGTCGAGGCTGGAAAATGGGTATGTGAGGGTTCCTTACACACTTCTGTCTACTGAGTGGTTCTATAATATGAAGTTTTTTAAGTTACGTGAGTAGAAGTGAGCGGCACATGGCATCCTTGAAAGCTTAACGGGTATCAAAATGGAAGAGAGTCTGTGGTAATAATTGGGGGAGAAGAGGGATAAAAAGGATGAAGACTCTGAAAAGCTCACGTCTGCTACTTCTGAGGAAACAGCTGTATGAGCGCTTCATAAACTGCAATGTGTTCCAGACCCCTGAGGGGCCGTTCCTCAGTTTTTAATGCAGACAGTATTTCCTCGGGAACAAGGCCATTTCCCAACTTTTGTATAATGAATGAGATGAATTTCCTTTGCATTTAGGAGCCTCAGGGCCCGCTGGAGTCATTCCTTCTCCACACTCAACCTTCCCTTAGACATTCTGGGTTTGAGGTGTGTTGATTTTCTCCCCTCTCTGCCCATCCCCATCCCCAGACGCTGAAGGACGCCAGTGACAATGCGCGCAAGGACTTCCACCGTGAGGCGGAGCTGCTGACCAACCTCCAACACGAGCACATCGTCAAGTTCTATGGTGTCTGCGTGGAGGGCGACCCGCTCATCATGGTCTTTGAGTACATGAAGCACGGGGACCTCAACAAGTTCCTCAGGTAGGGCATGAGGGGAGGTCTCAGCAAGGGGCTGGAAGAGGGAGCAGCCTCCACTGTTCAGATGGCTTGAGAGAGGACAGGGAGCTCCTGAGAAGGGCCAGGGGTGCCCCTGGAACATTCTCTGGTGACAACACCAGTATGTTCTACAGAGAAAGGAACTGAGGACACAGGAGAAATGAGGGACAGGAAAAATGAACTGACTTGCTCTTTGGGGAAGGGAATCAAGCAATGCCTTTATTTGCCTTGAGCAGAGGTACAAATGGAAGTTGCCCATTTACGAGCATGAAGAACACATGGTCCCAGTAGTGTGGGCTGGGAGACTGCTTTCTCCTTTCTCCTCTATATCAGCAGCCATGTCCTCCTGGGTAGGTCTCCAGTTGCCTCAACTCCCAGGTGAGCCTGAGCAGGACCCTCTCTGTATGTCATCTGTGGCTCAAACACGCTGTGTTCTTTCAAACATGGTTGCCTCTCAGCCTGTGGTGTCTTGGTAGGTAGCATAATCGAGGAGAAACAGGAAAGATGTTGGCCTCAGTTTTCTAAACTGTGAAAGGGGTGTAATACTATCCACATCAAGGACTAGTATCAGGATGACTGTGATAATAGACGATCAACAGATACTGTCCCTACAGCCGCATGGTGGAGGGATCTGCAATCCTGGGGATGTTCGACCTCTGTTACAGTGACATCTAGATCTCTCTGTCCTCTTCCAGTTCCTGGAGGTCCTGGAAAGGGCTTTCTGCAGGAATGGGCACCAGGCAGCCTCTGAAAATTTCAGAAACTGTGATGTTTAATAAGTCTGTCACTGAGGGAATGGTGGAGAGGGGCAGTGTACTGCTGTGCTTAGAAATGTCATTATGCAGTTTGTACCTTCTGGGTCACTTTTACGAGGCTCATGAATACCCATGTAATTTAGTTGTCCTTTACTGGTATGGGTCCCCCTTCTCAGCCTTGCTTATGATGGTGTTGGGGGAGGGACTACCAGTGACACTAGGAATCTGTAGCCAACTCTTGGCTCTCAGAGTCGGTCATCCTGATGCTTTACTCAGTGTCAGCACTTTTCCTTGCAGGAGAGAGGAGAGGGAATGATGACAGATTTTGTCTTTCAAATCTCATGTGAAAGGAGGAAAAGAAACTACTTTTGGTGGAGGTCTAGTTGCTCGTAGAAGTATTTTCCCCTTGTTTCCACGTTCTAGGCTACTTCTCTAATTAAAAATGGTGCTTTCCAAAAACAGAGCATAATACCCCAAACATATTCAGCTAGATTCAACTAAATGCTTCTGAGAGCTCCTACTGTGTTTGTGCATGTATGCAAGTGTGTGTATGTGTGAGCACGTGTGTGAGTGTGTGTGTGTGTTGATCCTTTCACTTTTGGCTCAGCCAATCTCTCCCTAGCTCTCCTTCCTGCTTCCAGAAGGAACAGACTCCTGATTCTCTCTGGGCGTCTTGCACAGGCATGGAGTTACTAGAAATCTCTCCCGCTCAATTTCAGAATCTGCTGCACTCTGGTAGCAAGAGGTTTCCCATGCCAAGAAGCAGGTTCTCAGGCATAATAATGCACTGTGAACTACAGTCTGTCCTCCATTTCTGGAAGGGAACCCAGTCCCTAAATGCCATGACCATGTCCCCAAGTGTCACTGGCTCTGCCCTATAAAGGCAGATGTCTACAGTGTCCTCTCACCCTTTTTTATTCATTCCAAAGCCATACATCAAACACCAACACCTTGTGCTGGGGTGACTGGGAAGTGAGGAGAAACACATAGTTCTTGCTTGCAAAGAGATTCCAGTTTTTCCTCTAGAATCTCTCCCGGAATCCTTCCAACAAGTTTGCAAGCAACCACAGCTAATGTTATTGAGCATTTTAAATGGTTTAAATTGTATAAACTTAATAAATTATTATTATAATCATTTCTATTTTATGGTTAAAGGGGAAAAAAACAAACCCGAGTAATAGAGCTGAGATTCAAACCCACAGCCACTGGCTGCAAAGCCCAGAGCTTTAAGCATGCATTGCTTCCTCTAGAGGTAGCCGGTAAAAAAAAAATCAGAAGGAAAGTAGCATGCTGTGGAATTCAGAGCCGGACCATGTAGCTAAGTGCCCACTGTAACCCACACTTGGAGAAAATAAACCAAGGAAAGATGAACGGCCTCCCTCATTAGAAGCCCACTGAACCTGCTTCCCCAGCCAGGGTGCTAATGGCACATTCCCCCTTTTAAGGCATGTTCTTCCAGAAGAGGTAAAAATATGTTTTTATTTCCAGAGCATCAGGGTAACCTGGAGAATGAAGCAGAGGGCTTTTGTGTTAACTTTATTTATACTCCTCTTGAGAACTTGTTTAGAAGAATTGCCTGCCCTCTTTTTACAGCAGGACTTTCTGCTCAAAGGCTTCTCCCGTTAAAAGGGGTCTTGTTCAAATACTCAAAAGCGAGCAGAGGAGACAACTGGTTTACAATGCAGGAACCTGCCCTAAGACTTCTCCTCTTCTCTGGAGTCTTTGCAATGCATAGATTCTTAGAAGGGTCCAGATTCCTGGGGCTGACATAAGGTTCTGGCAAGTGAGCCAGATTTTATTTGAATCTATGAAGATTCCATCCTGGCCTAGATGCTCTGGATGTTTCAGGATTTCTCCCAGTTTGTGTGTTCTTCTAGGTCTCTCTGCTGGTGTTGAAGTCACAGCGAGGGTTTTGTCTCCTGTGATCAGTGAAGACGTTCCCCCCTTCCTCTGCGCACTTAGTGCTGGGAAGAACAACCTTTGAGCAATCTTTAATGCTGGCTTTCCATGAAAGACCACAAAGCTCTGTTCATGCCCAGTCTCAGTTACTACTCCCGTAAGAGAGCTTAGGAGGGTGCAGTGGGTACCCACACTTTATAGAGGTGAACTGTGCTAGGACCTCCTGGCACAAAAACAGGAAGCTCCTCCCTGGGAATGGTTCAATCCGGGTATTTAGGGATACAAGGGACCTACACGATCACTTAGCCTAACATCCCTCTGTTTGACTGACGGGGAAATCACCGACTGGACAAGTTAAAAGTCTTCCCTAGGTCCTGATGGCAGAAAACTCCCCTCCTCCTTGTCCAGTGTTTTTTCTCCGAGAATACAAGAATGATGGATTTGGAAATCCAGCAAGGGGGAAATCACTGGGGGCTGGAGCCAGGAAGAAGGAGCATACACCTGCAGCGGGAAATGGGCCAACTGACATGGGGCTGGCCAGTGCGGGGAGAGGCAGAAGGAGCAGGGTGTTCTGGGACAACTCCAACCCTCAAATACTCCTGCAGCTTCACACCCTTGCAGGTGGGATCATCTACTTCAAAATCCGCTCAAAATCTTCTGCGTTGATTCTGAGAGCTTCCAGCTGTCCCCAAGGAAATCTTCTTCCTTATTTGCCTCTAGGAGGAGCAGCCTTTTGACCACTTGGCCATGGCTTCTGGAAGAGAGGGACCCTTTATTCTTTGCTCTGCAGCACCCCTCAGGCCATCAGGGGCCTGTGACACCAGTCTTGTCAGGGTTCCAGAGAGGGGACGGGGCTGAGGGCACATCCTGGTACTGGGATACCCCCTCCTTGAAGCATGTGCTGGTGTTGAGATGCCCTAAGTCATCACAGGGCTAGGGGCACAAGATAGAAGAAAAAGAAGATATAGAATACCATACTCCCCCCCCACCCCCCGCCATAGTATAAAAAATAAAACTTGGTGCAGTAAAAGAAACAATGTGTTGTGATTCTAGAAATCTCCATGTGGTGGCCAGTGCACAGGTGGAGCTGGAGGAGGGGGGAGGGGTGGGCATTTTTCACAGCAAATGAATGTCCAGGCAGAGGGTACCCTGGGATTCTGCTCAGGTGGGCTTGAGGGAGACCAGGACAGCTTGGAAACTCTGGCCCCAGTGGGGGCGCCCTGGAGGCATTGGCCCAGGTCAGCAGAGGGGCGGGGGAGGGTGTCCCAGCTGCAGCTTGTAGCTCGGAGGGGACGGCTGGGACTCGCATTGGGACATGGTGAACCATCACTCCAAGAAAGCCAAACTTTCCCCTACGTTTTGGTTTTGGTTTATTTTTATTTTTGTTCAGGTTTTTTGCACTACTGCCTCTCAGGGTCGGAGCTCTGGCCAGTGCCTGGCCTCAGACTAGCTCCAGATCCCCCAGAATCAGACCTGTGTGTGTGTGTGTGTGTATTGAGGAGGGTACCATGCAGACCCACCTCGTCCCGAGAATTCTAGATTTCCAGGGAATTGAAGCTTTAGGGGTACATCTGTGGGTGAAACATCTCCCTCCCCACCCCCGCTCTTTCACTAAGTCAGGCTCCCCTTGAGCCCTAGCCGCTGCTGGGAGACAGCGCTCCTGGAGGAAAGTGCTGGAACTTCAGCAACGCTTCTGTGCCCTCCACAGGGCCCACGGGCCTGATGCCGTGCTGATGGCCGAAGGCAACCCGCCGACGGAGCTGACACAATCGCAGATGCTGCACATCGCCCAGCAGATAGCCGCGGGCATGGTCTACCTGGCGTCCCAGCACTTCGTGCACCGAGATCTGGCCACCCGCAACTGCCTGGTCGGCGAGAACCTCCTGGTGAAAATCGGGGATTTCGGGATGTCCCGGGACGTGTACAGCACTGACTACTACAGGGTGAGTGGCTGCGCCCACCAGGGGTCCCCAGGACCCTCTTTCCCTGGGAGTCCCTTGTATTCATTTGCTGGGGCTGCCATAACAAAATACTGCAGACTAAGGGCTTTAAATAATAGGCATTTATTTTCTCGGAAGGCTAAAAGTCCAAGGTCAAGGTGATGGCAGGGCTGCTTTCTCCAAAAGCGTCTCTTCTTGGCTTGTAGACAATGCCTTTCTCCGTGTGCTCACATGGTCCTGTTGCTCGCACGGTCTTGTTGCTGTGTGCACATCCCTGGTGTCTCTCTCTATGTAAATTCTCTTGTCTTATAAGGACAACAGCCAGATTGGATGAAGGTCTACCACAACCTCATTTTCATTTAGTCACCTCTCTGAAGAACTTATCTCCAAATACAATTATTGTGTGAGATACTGCAGGTTAAGGCTTCCATGCACAAACTTGGGGGAACACAATGCACCACATAAAACCCATCCTGCTCTTTCCATAGTTCTCCAGACTGGTGTGTGATATCTCTAAGAGAAAAGCCCTCAGCATGAGGATTCTGCCAGGGAAGCCTGAGGGCTTGGAGGAATCCCTGCATGGCATGAGGTTAAAGGGTTTTGAAGTTTATATTTGATTCTGTGAAATTCTGCCTGGAGCCTTTGTCTGAGGGTGTGGCTGAAGACAAACTTGTTCACATAAATAATAGCACCATAGACCTTGGAAATTTCCACCCAGGACCATCTTGGCTGGAAGCGGATTGTCTGGTGGCCTTCTTTGTGAGGTATAAGAGGTTCTGTCTTGCCTCTTCCTGGAGAGTCCCACCTCTGGCTGTCTGTGCTTCCACTACTAGAAACACTAAGGGCTAGAGTTACAGAAACAAGTCAGATCCCTGGGTTACCTGGAACTGGTCCCCTTGACAAGATTTGTTAACTGAGATAGATCTTAGAACTTGTGTAGGAGCTGAAAAGGACATTTCCGGAAACCCTGAGGTCACGATATTGAAAGTGAATTGAAGGTTTTCCTGTGGTTTTGCTTCATTTTCATGCACAAATGAAGAGAATAGGAAGGAAAAGGAATAAATGTGTTGAGTGTACATAGCCTAAGAAGGTCAAACATGTAACTCGACTAGCTTTTGTAAGGTAGGACTGGCAGAGACAATAACTCTCCTCACCTTTGTTCTTCCCTTTGTGGTTTAGTTTTGAGGAATTTGTTTGTTTCCTATGCCCCTCTCTGCAGCCTTACTCATTTCTCATGCCCCTGCATTTTAGTTAAGTCAACATCACTACAAGTAGTCTAAGAAAATAAATCCAGGGCTTTGCTGAATGTTCTTCTGTAGATTTTTTTATGGGGTTTCTTCCTTTGTCACCTTGAGAAACATTGTCCACAGTCTATGGGACAAAAAGAAGTGGAGACCAAATTGAAAAAGATTCTCTTGGGTGTGTCTATAGAAAACTCAAGTATGATCTTAATTTCAAGTATTCAAAATGGAGCTTCAAAGCCCTTGTCCTGAGTCTATTGATGACTAGTTTATTCCGGATAGCTAAAACATGGTGAGAGACTATCTACTGGTGGAGGCATCTCCACTTTTAGCTCTATTCCTTTGCTGGGAGGTGGGGGTGGGGACGTTTCCCTGTCTCAAGAGATGAAGAACCACATGAGTCCTTCCCTAAAGAAAAGCTTTGCTGATCTTGATAAGCATCGAAAGGATAAACATATGGCCCAAGCAAGAGCTTCCTCTTTAGCAGTAAGTTAATAAATGTCTTAGAATTTTTGGCACAAAATAGGTACTCAATAAGAATTTTCAACTTTCTCGTGATCCAAGTGGATAACATAATGCTTCATTCCCAAAGCCACCACTAAGCCAGGTGGGGTCCAATGTCCTTTCCTATAATCTCTAGAAAAAATAAGTCAGAGGAGCTAGATAGAAATGCTCAACAGTAAGAAGATAAATCACCTGATTAAAAAGTAGGCAATAAAATCTTTAAAAAAAAAAAAAAAAGGGACGCCTGGGTGGCTCAGTTGGTTAAAAAGTAGGCAAAATTTCTAAGTAGAGGTGTCTCCAAAGGAGATATACAAATGACCAATAAGCACATGAAAAGATGCTTACCATCCATAGTCATTGGAGAAATGTAAACCAAAGCCCTATCAAGAGAGCACTTCATACTCACCGGGAAGCTGTAAAATAGAGATGGACAACTGCAAGTGTTGATGGAATGTGGGGTGATCAGAGCCCTCAGGCACTGCTGGTAGAGATGCAACATGGTGCAGCTGCTTTGGCAAATGGTTTGGCAGTTTCTCCAAATGTGCAACACAGACTCATCATATAACTCAGTGATTCCACTCCTAGGTATATTAGCTAAGAGAAGAGAGATTTTTTTTTTAAGATTTTATTTATTTATTTGACAGAGATCACAGGTAGGTAGAGAGGCTGGCAGGGGCGGGGGGAAGCAGGCTCCCCACCGAGCAGAGAGCCCGATGTGGGACTCGATTCCAGGACCCTGAGATCATGACCTGAGCCGAAGGCAGCGGCTTAACCCACTGAGCCACCCAGGCGCCCCGAGAAGAGAGATTGTATTTGCACACAAAAACTTGTACACGAATGTTCCTAGCAGCATCATTCATAAATTTACCTAAAAAGTTGGAACGACTTGAGTGTCCGTCAACTGGTGAATGGATGAAAGAGACGTGGTGATCCATACAATGGGCTATTATTGTTGACCAGTAAGAAGGAATGAAGTCCTGACACATGCCACAATACAGAGGAACCCTAATGGAACCTTTATGGTAAATGAAAGAAGCAGGCCTCAAAAGATCACATATGTGATTCCAAGTATATGAAATGTTCAGAACAGGCCAATCCATGGAAACAGAGAGTGGTTGCCAATGGCTGGGAGGATGGAGAATGAGGAGTGATTGCTGCTGGATATGGAGTTTCTTTTTGGGGTGATGAGAATGTTCTAGAAGTGTATAGTGGTGGTGGTTATTTAGTATATTGATAAATGTGCTAAATACCACTGAAAGGTAAATTTTATAGTGTATAAATTGTATTGTCTCTCTTTAAAAAAAAGTCTAAAAAGTCTAAAACTCTAAGATATATGAATTACATCTCATGTCTAAAAGAAAAGTCTAAGAAGGACAGTACTAGCTAAATAGTGACCATTACTATGAATGTAAGAAGTTAGTCTGGATTATTTATATATTATGAAAGTACTGTCATTTGTTATCTACTTTATTTTGTTATCATTTATTAAAAGGAAAGTTCACCACTCAGGTGACATTTCCCAAAGTACTTTTTTCTGAATTGACTGGAGGAAATAATGCTTCCCATTTCCCCACCCCCCACCCCTCACCCACCAGGATGAGTACTCAGTGGCAGCTGGGGGATCTGTATTTCACTTGGCTAATTGGTTGTTCCCACCAAGGATGAGGAGGAAGAACCAGCCTTACATTGGCCTCTGTTATGGGAGGGATGGGCAGGAGGGGGTAGGAAAGTGGATGACCAATACAAAGACCAGACATTTCGATAGTAGCCTAGGAAAACAAATGATGGTTCGCCTTTTGGTTCCATGAAACTATTGATTAACATAGAAGCCATTTATAGAATATTTTTGCTTATGAAAAATATCCAAAGCAAATCAGCATGCTCCATTCTGTTGGGTTTATGCAATGGACAAGAAGAAGCTCCTGCCGGTTCTGCACGTGAACTACAGGGTCATCTTTCAGTGGCTGTTTCCCAGACCGTTCTCGCTTTCCTATTAGTTACCGACCTGTTGGATCATCTCTGAGCTCTGCATTCATTCCCTTCCCATCACAGTGTCTTTTCAACCTCTCACTGGAGCTGGGGAATGTGCCTTCTTCAGAGCTTCGGTTTCTTATGTGCCAGCACCTTAAGAATGTCTTCCCTTCACTATTCTCCTATCCTCTCCAAAAGCCTGTGTCAGAGCCCAGGGTGAGGAGCTGTTCACTGTAGCTGGTGCAGGCTGTCATCACCAATGTTAAAAATCTCTTCCGCCACAGCAATGCGGAAGGATTTTTGTGTCAGCCAAGGCTCTCGAATCTGGAAAGATGGTGTTTGGTCCTGGAGTCAGCTAGGCTGAGGAACAACATGTCCCTTATCTTTAAGCAAGAGCCAGTCCCACTGGAAAGCGGAACCTTCTGCTCATGGTGCCTTACGGGAGTCTTGTGGGGTGGTCACAGCTCCATGCAGTCTGTGGCAGGGGGGGCATGTGGCAGCTGTTCCTCCATCATGGGGGAGCTGGAAGCACCAGAAGATGGCTGCCTTAAGGCTTCTACCCTATTGCAGCTGAACTAATTATATCCTCCCAATGAAGGGAGAAATCGGAATAGTCCATTTGCATTGAAACCAGGCTGATATGGTGGGCTCAGAATTACTCTAGCATTTATGTCCTCGGAATTGTTTTAATTAGCAGCTCTGCAGTACTAGTCTTTTCTTTAGCTTTTATTGCTTCCCTCCACTGGCAAAACCTAGCATTTCAGAAACATCTGAACCAGATTTCTGTCACATTCTGCCTGTCGGAGACCTAGGATCTCAGCCTGCTTGGCCAAGACTGGACCACAGTGGATGCCCATGTGCTCTTTGGGGTTTTCACTGTTTGGGTCCAATGTGTGCTTAAAATGAATGAGATCTGTTGGTGAGGAGAGATCTGAAGATCTCTAAGATATGAAATCTTAGCTTTTAAATCTTGTTCCCCTTTGGTCTTTAGTTTCATAATGAAATGGTAAGAAACCCTGTTCCTTTAATTCATCTTCCACGTAAGAAGAAAAACCAAGGAAGCAGAATAGGCAAATTGATTTATGGTGGACATTTAGAAAAGCAAATGAGTATACCTTGGCTAAGCAAAGCCATGGTCAGAGCCCTAAGGTATTAAAGTGAGACCAGTGATAACATCTAAGAAATCATCTTCAATATCAACACCAGCTAATTTACTGCAGAGAGAAAAGAAAATGGATGATACTGAAATCAGCTGTTGTTAACAACCAGCAAGAAGAACTGATTTGAACTTTAGTACCAACTGGAAAATAAAGTCCTCCACACAGAGACGATGGGAAGATTTATGTAAACTAAGAACCAGACAAACACATGAGAAACAATTAAGAGTTAACTCTTCATATCTTGGTATGAAAATAATGTGTTTATTTTTATGGACTATTTTAATGTAATATGAGCACTTCTAGATAGATCAGTTGATAAATAGACTGGTAGATTGATAGCTTAATCATGAGTCATTTCACAAATGTTCTATGGGTTGTTGTCTAAAATGCCAAAGTCATTCCTTCTATGAAGAATAGCACTGAATATCCCTGGTGAATGCCTGCTAATTCTTAGGAGGAAATTTCTGTTTCAACCCCTCCCTGACTTCCTCCAAGCCCTGTAATTGCTCACAAACCCTTGATGCCTCCACACTTCATATAAATAAGCAGTACAACAGAGTGATTCAACAAGTTTATACATTATGCTGTGTCGTATACCTGAAACACCGTGCGCCAACTATACTCAAATTTCTTAAAAATGCATCTCACTGTCGGTGAAGCATCTGCCTTCGGTTCAGATCTTGATCCTGGGGTCCTGGGATCGCGTCCTGGGATCGCGTCCTGGGATCGTGTCCCACATCGGACACCTCGCTCAGCGGGGAGCCTACTTCTCCCTCTGCCTGCAGCTCTCCCTGCTTGTGCTCCCCGATCTCTGACAAATAAATAAATAAATAAAATCTTTGAAAAAGCATCTCACTCACAAATGCCTTCTCATATATAAATACATAAATAAATAAGTGTTACAGCACAGGGCACATTGCGTCATGGAAATTTGTTCCTATATGTGCCTTCTCGCTAATACAGGAGCAAGGAGAGGACAAGTCTTACACGTCTTGATATTTGTAGAGACTGCCCCTGGGCACAGGACATACTGGGCGGTCAGTGCATGATTGCTAAACAGCACACGTATCAGTAAAAGCCTTTGCTTTTTAACCCTTAGAAGAATAAAGAAGATACTCAGAATTTTTTTAAAGATTTTATTTATTTATTTCACAGAGAGAGATCACAAGTAGGCAGAGAGGCAAGCAGAGAGAGAGAGGAGGAAGCAGGCTACCTGCTGAGCAGAGAGCCCGATGCGCGGCTCGATCCCAGTACCCTGAGATCATGACCTGAGCTGAAGGCAGAGGCTTAACCCACTGAGCCACTTAGGCGCCCCGATACTCAGATTTTTGCAGATGGGCTTGGCCCTGAGGCTAGGAGCACCGGCTTCAGGAAGTGAAGGTAGAGATATAAGGATGTCCTTATTCCCAACCATTTTTTTTTCAGTTGCGATCCCGGAGCTAAAACTGATTTGCACTTATACCATAGTAGAAAAACGTCCTCTGGTATACTCTGCCTAGAACCTTTGAAACCAGTCACATTGTTCATTTTCAGAGGCAGCAAAGACCCTTTCTGAAAGAGGAATGTCCTCTGTGTCATTAACTCTTCTTTGCATACATCATTTCCTTCATTTCCCCCTTCATATATAAGACACGATTACTCAATGTCCACATGAACAATTATAGACCTTTCTATTTGACTTCTTTTGATTAAAGTGGCCCCAGAAACTTAAGAGCTTATTTATTTCATGAAATCATCTTCAATTTATGCTTCGTACTGCACTCAGAGAGAGCACAGTTCAGAGGAACCTGTCTGCTGGGGAGAAATCAGAACATTGAGTTCAGACGAATTCTATATTAAACTAGATTTGCATAAATTATTTCAAGATTCTAAATTGGCTTAATTTGTATTCAAGCCTTCCTAAGAGCCTTTTACATATGCTTTGGCGTCGCAAAAGGGTGGGTGAGTGTCCTTGCATGCATTCATTCATTTTTTGGACACACATGTATGAAGCAGATACTATGGGCTAGATACTGGATACTCAAGGCCTCCAGATACAAAAGACACGTGGTCTGTAACTCCGAGGAGTTCTTGCATGTGTGATAAGGTGATAAATGCTGTCACAGAGACATGTACCCTAAAGAGGAGGCCACCAGACTACTTCGGGAAATCAGAGTAGGGTTCGCAGACATGTGACATTTGAGCTGGAATATAAGATATGAACCCCAAATTGTTCTATTGGCAAGAGGGCCCCGGCCAGGCAGGGAAGGAGACATTTTTGGCATAGGAGGGAACTATGAAAAGAGATAGCAGTGTAAACATCATGGTGTGTGGCCAGGGAATGGCGGCCCCTCTGCCTGCAACCTTTGCAGGCAGGCTAACAAAGTAGGGCTGTTGAAGCCATTATCAGATTTTTGCAGGGACCTGTTTGCCATGCCAGAGCCTTTGGACTTGGTCCTTTTGGCAGCGGGGAGCCACTGAGAAATTTTATGCCAGAAAGAAACATGTCAGATTGCATTCTGTCAGCTTATGAAAATAGATCTGCCCAACAGATCCCCAAATCCCCAGTCCTATATAGTAGAACAGCGTCTCTCAAACCACGTCCCTGAGTTGTCAGTGGGTGTTTGCCAGTAAAAGAGATCCATGACCACCAGGCTAAGTAATCATTTTCTTTGCTGCAGAACTCCTCAGACCCTTTACTCTGTCCTTGTGTCATGTGAATGGGTATGGAAAGTGCCCAAAGCCAGCATAGATATCTGTAGAGAAATCAGAACATTGCAAATTTTTTGCCCATGTCCCTGGTCCTATTAATTTCCTGGTGAAGGCTAGTGAAGGCTATTAGCAGGACATGGAATAAACCTCCCTTGCTTCTTCAGTCTCCTGAGTCCCTTATTCCTAAGACACTAGCCTGTCCACATCATGCATAGACGAGCTACTTGCAGAAATTTAGTAAGCAGTTAGGTGCTCTGGGAATGAAGGTAGGCCATAGCTCATCAGCTCAGATGGGCCAGCGGGACTCTGATTTCTCAAGGTGTTAAGAGGTGAGCAGGTACTTCCTCCCCCTTCTGTCCTGTTTTCAAAATAGTCAGGCTTTAGCTTCTCACACTCATGGCATTCTATATTTTTCATCACTCATACCAGAGCCCCTTAAAAGGGAAGCTGGCAACAAAAGTTAGCTGGGTTAAAGAGGAAAGAATGTCAGACTGACGACCTAAAGGCAAAGGTTTGACTCTACTTTCTCTTTCCTAATCTCCTTCTATCAAGGAAGAATGAATTTAACCTAGGATAGCAATATGATACTAGCACTGGCTGAAGCAGATAGGGAGTCATTTTTGCTTACATACCCAGGAGTTCACATGTGGCGGCAGCTGGTTGGCTCCCAGGCTGCTCAGTGTCAGAGCTATGGACTGGCACTTGATATATCCTCGGTCTTTTCCTCGTAGCTGCAAGATGGCTACAGCAACTCCAAACACAACTGAACTTCACTTAGAGGAGAAAGAAGAGCTTCAGGGACATGTATTTTCTTCTTGCATGCATTCTTCTCAGCAGAAAGTAATTCTTCCTCAGAACATTCCCTTTTCAGACGCCTCCTTTTACCTACCTGGTCACAGTTGGGTTTGTTACAGATTGCCACCGAACCCCTAGACAAAACTGGGATTCGACGACAAGGAAAAAGGGAGGAAAATATTTGTGACCTCTCAGTAAAAGAGTTAAATAAAACTGTGATTCTACTGCAGAAAGCCAGGAAGCAAGTGAATGGTGTTGAAGAAAGTAAAGAAAACTATGCTATACTCACCTTATATACCCTCCTAGCCTCTGCTTCTTTATTTGAAGTGAGTTCCTGCCTTTAAAGTTTGTTGAGAAAACTGAAATGAAGTGGCACATAATCATTGCTAAAAAATAAAACTACTGGAATTTCTCAGTGGGAGATCTTTGTTCCTCGGTATGCAATGTTTCTTTCCCCACCCCCATCCCCCAGCTGCTTTGAAAATAATGCCTTTACTACTGGTCTTGAGAAAGTTGATTTTAATGTGCCTTGGTATAGTTATGTTCATATTTCTTGTGCTTGGATGCAATGGATAACTTGGACTTGTGGGCTTACAGTTTCCATCAATTGGGGAAGTTTTTGGCCAATTCTTATTCAAATAGTTCTTCTCTTTCTTTTACGCAGGACCAAGGGACTCCAATTTCATTTATATTAAGCCATTTAAAACGGTTGCATGGGCGCCTGGGTGGCTCAGTGGGTTAAGCCGCTGCCTTCGGCTCAGGTCATGATCTCAGGGTCCTGGGATCGAGTCCCGCATCGGGCTCTCTGCTCAGCAGGGAGCCTGCTTCCTTCTCTCTCTCTGCCTGCCTCTCAGTGTACTTGTGATTTCTCTCTGTCAAATAAATAAATAAAATCTTAAAAAAAAAAAAAACAATAAAACTGTTGCATGGCTCCCTGAAATCTTTCATGGTTTTGGATTCTCTTTTCTTTGTATGTTTCATTTGAGATAATTTCAATTATTATATCTTCAAGTTCCATACTCTTTTCTTCTTCAATGTCTATTTTTCCATTATTTCCAACCAGTGTATATTTTCATCTTATGCATTATAGTTTTCATTTCTAGAAGTTCATTATGGCTTTTCTTACATCTTACATGCCTCTAGTAACATTTCAAATTTATGGAATCCATTTATAATAATGTTTAAATACATTTGTTTGCAGGACTAACACGTGTGCCAATCCTGGATCAATTTCCTTTGGTTGATTTCTCTCCTAATTATGAGTCATATTGTCTGTTCCTCTGTATGCCTGGTAATTTTAGATTGGATGTCAGACATTGTGAATTTTATCTTGTTTGGTGCTGGATATTTTTGCATTCCTATAAACATTTTTGAGATTTGTTCTGGAATGTATTTTTATTGTCTTGAAACAGTTTGATCATTTTGTCTGTTGCTATTAAGATTAGGCAGGACTAGACCAGTGCTTACTTTGGAGTTAATAATTCCTTTCTACTGAGGCAAGATTACTGGGTAGTCTATGCAAGTTCCCATCAATCATGAGGTTTTTGCCCAGCTTCATAGGAACCAAAACTATTTCTGATCCTGTGTGAACATTGGGCACTGTTTCCACTGATCCTCTGGGGTAGTTCTTTCCCAGCCCTTGATAGTATCTGCACATGCATGCATTCACCAACACTCAGCTGAATACTCAAGGGCACCCTCTGCAGATCTGCAGAATTCCCTATGTGTGCAGCTCTTCCATTTCTAGAATACTGTCTTTTCTGCTCTAGCTGCTTTAATCTCCCCAGATTCCCAGCTCCCAACTCTTCAACTTATGGGATGTTCTGGGCTTCCCCACCTCTGTCTCTTGCAGTAAATTAAGCTTAACAATATATCATAGGACTTACACATTTGTTTTTCATCTCTCAGGGATCATTGTCCTTCACTGTTATCTAATGTCTTGAAAATAACTGTTCCATATGAATTTAATCCATTTTTTAGTTGTTTCACATAAGAAGGTAAATCTCTTCTCTGTAGCTCTGCCTTGAATAGAAGTAGAAGACAGTTGCCATCTCTCTTGGTGATGATTATGTCATTCCAAAAATCTATTCGTGAACCACTTATAAGCTACAGTAAAGAAAACAAGTTCTCCCACGTCTTTAGATCAGCTACTTCCTGTAAAGGCTTTTTGTTTCCTTTTTAATTCAATAACTTACATTAACCTAATACTTCTTCTTCTATAATTAAAGTTTTCCTGCCTACACAAGATTGTTACTTAAGTACGAGAGTAGATTTTCTCCATCTCCAGTGAGTATTGAGCAAGAAGAAATTACCTTAGCTTCCCTGTTACCTCTGAAAGATTCCCCAGGCTCAAATTGTGAATTGGTTCAAGAAGGCTTCGGGAAAAAAATATGTGGGTTGACTATTAAGAATGCTCCACACTTTTTACATTTTCCCACAGTCTTTGTCCTATGCTCAGGGACAGAACACCTTGGATGGATAAATAACTGAATTAGTCCAAGATGGTAGTGCGGGTATTATTCCTAGCCATGCCTCTTCAACTTGTAGATACTGAGCGAGACATCTTCGGTTCCCTAAAGAAGATCACAAGTCTCCTGGGGGGAGAAAACACATAAATAAATTACTCTGATACTATCTAAATTGATTTTTATTGAGAAGTGGGATGAAACCTGGAAAGTTCTCTGGAGGAAACAAGATTTGACCAGGGTCTTAAAGAAAGAATAGTGGGTGGAGGGTATTGCTGGAACTTAAAGACTATCGCATGTGACTGAAGTTATAACCAACTCAGGGACCTGATGACACGTGATTCTTGGGCAGAATATTTCACTTCTAAATGTGACCTCCATAACATCTCACTCAGTATGAGGCACTTACTAGGTTCTTACTGATTGTAACTGCCTAAAAGGAGGTTCTGAGAAAGATGGTATGATACTCTTCTTGGAAGTGCTACCCACCATGGTGGGTCTTCAGGATGCAACACTTCCTAATTTCAAGTATGACTTCAGTTCTTTTCTCAACTCTCCATAAGACTTAGAATTCTACCCTCCAGTAGTCATTTCCCATTTCTTCTTGGTCTTTTTGTCCCGATATAAAAAACCATAAAACACTTAGAAATCATTACGATCATCTAACGTAACAATGGATACATATGAAGTCATTAAAAACAACAGGACTGATCCCTCTGCAGAGTTGTGGCAGCTTCTCATTGCTGATTATTTTACTGGTCATTAGAACTGGGTGCAGGCATATAAATTGAAAAGTTCTACTTACCAAATCAAAACACATATTAATTGGGGCTCCACTAAGAGAATTTTTTTTTTAAAGATTTTATTTATTTATTTGACAGACAGAGATTACAAGTAGACAGAGAAGCAGGCAGAGAGAGAGGAAGGGAAGCAGGCCCCCTGCTGAGCAGAGAGCCTGATGTGGGACTCGATCCCAGGACCTTGAGATCATGACCTGAGCCGAAGGCAGCGGCTTAACCCACTGAGCCACCCAGGCGCCCCATACTAAGAGAATTTTTAAACACAAAGTTACTGGCAAATTTTTCCCATGCTAATGGACATAGCAGTGTTCTCTCACCTGGTACTAAAGAGCTCCCCACTATATAGACTTCTGAACTTAACAGTGCACCTCAATAGTTCAGAGTGCCTTTGTCAAAATCTTGATTACTGAACCTCACCTGAGACACACGCATTCAGCATCTGGGAGTAGGGGGATGAGAATTTGGGAATTTGTGTTTTTAATAAGCTTCTTAAGTAAGTCTGATGTACAGCAGTTTAAGAATCGAACTGGTCCTAATCAGCAGTGTTTACAGAAAGAAGCTAAGGATAAAACATGGTCTCATCCATGCTGATTCAAGTGGTAATATTATGACAGATCTAAATCATCCAGCTTCAAAAATAGAATAGGTGCTATTAAAAATTTTCTCAAACTTGACCCATTATATTCCTGATGGAGATGCTATTATAGTAATTAATGGATTCTTAGGAGTTTCAATGGGAAAGACTCTAAATTGTAATCACTATCATGAGATCATACCCTACCTTCCTTATCCTCAGAGTCTAGATTCTTTGAACCAGGGCATCTCTGAATTGGTAAATTACATATTCATTGACGACCCCCCCACGCCCGCACCCCTCACCCCAGGAGGTGAGCAAGGCTCATCCTCTGGGTAAGTTTTGCCAAAGACAACATAAGGAAAGAAAGACAGAATGAGCAGGAAGTTCAAAGCGAGGCGACATACTCCTGGACAAGCCAACATCAGAGCAGCAAGGCCTTCCTCCTGCCAGGCTTCCTCGGAGCCAGGTCTCCCGGGCTGGCCCACAGTCTAGGCAGACCCCTGCTGGCCTTCTCTGTCACTGCATGGTTGTGTATCTGTGTGGGTGACCGGTGGGGGCCCTGCAGCAAGAAAAGGCTTGTAAGGAGTCAAACAGCTTGTTAAGGTATGCTTGTGGGTGTCTGTATTGAAGTGTCACAGTATGAAGGCTTTTTATTAGCAGCTATTTTAGAATCCTAACGCTGAAATGGAACAGTTTCTTCCCTACATGGCATTTCCAGGCTGGCTTCCTCCCTCCCAGCCCTACAACAACGTCAGCCATCTCCTAAGGGGGTGGGGAGCATGACGCTGGGCTCCTTTGACGGCGGAGCCTGGCTCTGTGGCCCACGCCCGCAGCTCTGGAGATAATTTGGTTCATTCACATGTTGCTGATGACGGGGAAGCAGCAGCAGAGGCTGAGGAGGACTTGTGGCTCATGCCTTGCCTGTGCATATGGCACAGAAAACTTCCTGAGTTTTGCAAGGGTGTACGGGGAGTGTTGCACCATTTTAAGGGCACAGAGGGAACATGTGCCCCACAGGGAAACTGCAGAGTGAATTAAGTCCAATATTCATATGTTTTCTTTTGGCTGCTACAGCTACTTGAATTCCTCCAAGGTTTTTAAGGGCAGAGGTGAATTTCTTCCGGAAATCTCTTTAAATTTCATTGTAGGAAGGATTACGACCTTATAAGACTCTCCTTAATGTCTTAGAGGCTTGGTATTGGGTCTTGTAAGGAAGACTAACATTCATTGGCCACCTTTTATATACCAGCTTGACATGTAACCTTCCCATCCATCTTTAACAATACAGATGAGGAGAGTCATATTCAGAGAGGTGAAGTCACATTACTGAGATGCCACAGCTTATTGAGTAGGCTGAGCTGTCATCTGAACCCCTGTTCTCGAAGGAAAAATCCAAGCTCTTCTCACTCTGAGCCTCCCTGAGACCCTCGGGCTCATCTGTCTTCTCCCTGCGATTGGAAAAGTATCATCTGGTTGATTTGCAGAGCTCTGCCCATAGTAGTCATAACATGTTCATCTAGGATAGTGGCTCACTGTGTAGGATAGTCTTAAAGCTTTATTGGCTGGAGGAGAAAAAGGGATATTTTAAATTTCTGAACCATAACCTTTTAGATCAGGAGGGACCTCAGAGAAGCCAATCTGACCTTCTTCAGGAGGGATTCTGGAGTCTTTCCAGATTCCAAATCTGACTAATATGCCAGGGAACATGGAACCAATGTTCCCTGGATCTACAGCAGACCTGGATCTACTCTCCCTTGCAATATGTTTGTAGTGTGTGGCTCCGAACAACTCATTATGCTTTTCTGAACCTTACTTCCCATCTTAGTTAAATGGTGAAGAAGACTGCCTGCTACTTGATGCTATCATGAAGTCACAATGGAAAATGTAAAGTATACAAAGTCGAATCCTGTGGCATATGCTGGGTTCTACCTTCCATGTGTGGAGGAATAAGTATGTCTTTGGATAAACATCCTTGGATCTGGGATGATCTCCTAGAAATGTGAGGACTATCCCAGATCTTTCTGGAATAGTCCCAGGATGTTGTCTTCAGGGCACATGCAATCACCATCACCTTTTCCTTCCCTTTATATCTCCTGAATTCTTCCTACGTCCCATGAGTATCTTAAGCCACTTAAAAGTCACTTTTCAGTTGACTGTTGGTCAACCTCTTATGCTAGCCATGATTGTGATGAGGTCTTTGAGAATGTCAAAGGACTTCCTCCGATCCCTCCTGCCTGCTGATCTGAACTCTGTGTTCCTACTACTTTGCCCCTAAAGGCAACGTTTGTTGCTACTCCAGAAAGCACGTATTCATTTCTATGTGATAGGCTTCCTTTGTCTCTCTGTGATTGGTCCAGAACTACCACTCACTTACCTCTTGTCAGCCATTATGAGTCATAACTGTCTGCCTGGGCATAAAACACATGCCATCAGGGGACACCGTCGTGGCATAAACCACTCATACCTCGCCTAAATTGACTCGGACAGCACAGGACCAGCCTCTGCCCTTCAGCAGTCTGATGAAGCCCAGGGACTCCTTCTCCAAATAAGGCTTTAAGTGTATAACATAAAACACAAAGAGTTACAAAGGAACACAATCACACTGCAGTACAGTTAGAATACTCCAATAACGTGATATTATAGTGCATGTGGTTTTGTTAAAATATTATATAATGAGATCTGGTGGCGGGTCTATGAATCCCTATAATTTCAGAGTGATGAACACAAATGATGTTTTGAGAGATCTGTGACAACAATAATGGGATATGAAAGTATCTCATTTCTTCAGGTGACAACTTCACACACGTTGCTGATACTACTGTGGTTTGTTGTCCATGTTCTTACCTGAAGGAAATGCTAGCTTTTTGTGAGAGATTAGTGAATATTAGAAGCAATCCAAGTTTACAGAACTTGGCACATTCTATCCATGGATCCCAGAAGGGTGGATGCATTAAAGGTGAAGTTCTACCTTAGACCATTGTAGAACAGGATGCAGAAAGACTCATTCGTCAGGCACAATCAAGTCCTGCTGGCCAAGAACATTCTAGAGCATCTGAAGCATGGAGGTAGGGGTTAGAGGATAGTGGAAAGAACATAGATCTAGAGCTGGACCTCCTGGGTTCAAACTCCAGTTCCACTTCTTACTGTGTGACCTTGTATGAGTAACTTAAGGTCACAGTATTCAATTTCTTCTACTGTTACATAGCAATCATCTTAATACCTTCTCAAATTGCTCGTGTAACGATTCAATCACTGTAACTAATACCTACTTCACAGTGGGCATTTTACATGTCAACTACCATCTTCTAATTCTATATGAACATTTAAAGAGAATATCTCAGAAATAAATGGTCTGACAGTGAATCAGCCATGGGCAGGGCAATGTTAAGCTGGGCTTGCCCATGCTGGTGCTTGACAAGCGTGGGTTCAGCACATGCATCTCTACCTCCCAAGGATCCTGTGGCGGCTTTGCCAAGAGTCTTGTTTAAATCAATATACTTCATGCCCATGGCAATCCCTCATTTCCCATCCCAACAGGAACTGGATGATCCTTTGCTATGACTTCATCTTAATGAACCTGTACTTGCTCCCAGTTATCTCCACTTCCTTTTCCAAGTGCTTTCAAACCAACTTGAAACAGTTACTGTGAAAATTCAGGGGCAAAGGTCATGTTTGGTTATCCATTCTACATATTTACTCTCTTTTGAAAATCACATCAACTTTTGTCCCTGTCCCTTTGTCATCTTCACTTCTTTGTTTCCTTGGTTCCCACTGGCTGTGTGGATGCCAAACGTAATATTGCCAAAGGGAGTTGGCTGGGGCACTGATTAACAATGCGTAGAGACACACAGTCTTTTAAAAACAACCTTGAGCTTTCCACTTAATCTCATCTCCTTTGGGTTTCAGACTTCTCTCAACCATATTTGTACCACCTTCTCTAGATTGAAGATCAGGTCCCTTGAAGGAATAGAGACAATTGAAATAGAAATTACATAGTCAATTCACTCAACAAAGACCTTTGAACAACTTATGTGCAGTAGGATGGAAAAAGTAAACGAAGATAGACCCGTCTTAGCCTATTGGAGCTAACGATCCAGTTGGAGTACCAGGCACTGATCAGATAATCTCAATATATGTAAATAAGAACTGTAATACATGTCATGAGGCAGATGTCCTGAGGTCTGTAGGAACCTACAAACAGTGGACTTTGACCTGGTATAAGAGTTCCATGAAGGGGCGCCTGGGTGGTTCAGTCGTTCAGCGTCTGCCTTCAGCTCAGGTCATGGTCCCAGTGTCCTGGGATGGAGCCCCACATCAGGCTGCTTGCTCCGCGGGAAGCCTCCTTCTCCCTCTCTCACTCCCCCGCTTGTGTTCCCTCTCTCGCTCTGCCTGTCTCTCTGACAAATAAATAAATAAAATCTTAAAAAAAAAAAAATAAAGAGTTCCATGAAGACTGAAGGAGGGAATCTTTGAGCTGAGTCCTGCAACTTGGTTTAAGGGCAAAAAAAGAACATACACTCTAGGCAGAGGTACCCACGGGTAGGAAGGCCAAGTGGCAGGAGAAGCAGAGCATGGTGAAGGAGAGCCAGTGTGCTGGACACGGAGCATGAGAAGCAAAATCCACCTGGAGAAGCAGAAAGGGGCTAAATCACATAGGAACTTGTCAACCATGCTAAGGATTTTTCATTATCATGGAACAGTGGCACACTGCTAAGAATTTTAACCAAGATGTGGTATGGAAAGCAGATGGGCTCACGGGCTCTTGCAGAAGTCCAGGAAAGACAATGGTGTGGCAATGAAGGGTGCTGTCCATGGAGACAGAGCCAAGTGAGGAGATTTTAAATTATTTAGGAGGCAAAATGGCAGGGCCTGGTGGTGGATTGGGCATGGAAAGTGTGGAGCAGAGGAAATCAAGGATGTGACATTGATTTCTGACCTGCATCGCTGGTATCATTCACTGTTCTGGTTTTTTGGAAGGGGCTGAGGAGACTCCATGGGTTCAGTTTGGTACATGTTGAGTTTAAAGTCATTTTAAGCCATCTGTATTTCCAGAGTGTCTGTAACAAGCAAGAGAACACTCAAAGGAGGGTGACCAAGAAGTCTGAGACCACGCCATAGAAGGAATAAGTGAGGTGGCTAGGGACACTGGGACAAGAGGGAGGAAGACACAGGTGTGAACACACTCGCTGTCTTCTGCTGGCCAGAACTGAGATCCTTGGGTAGAAGTTTCATGAAGCATATTTGGCACTAAGTGAAGAGGAACTGACTGAGAATGAGAGATGTGACACAGACTGCTTTTCCAAGAGATGAGCTTCTTGTCCCTGGAGGAAGTGTGTAAGCACCGGCTTTCTGTCTTCTACTGTGCCATAGAAAGGAGTCAGTGTTTTATAAATTGTGTTCCGTGGACCCCAGTATTTTGTGGAGTGGCTTCAGTGACTGGCTCTGTAAACAGCTGATTTTTTATTTAAATGCCATCTGCTGTTGTGTACTATAACCATTAGTATTACTATTAGTACTAAATATATTTTAACCATTAACAAAAACTAATGGAAACCAACATGCTTGGATAGGTTGTATATATAATTTTAACACATTTAGCAATAGCCAAACTTTAATGTGCTTTTGGGGTTTGAGCCACAATACATAAGTGTTACCAATTTGAAATTCTAGAAGTAAACTCATAGTGATACAATGCATTTTGATTCGACTTAGTTTGGGAGATTTGGTTTTAAGAATGTACGTGCTGTGAAGAACTTATAAAAATCTCTCTAACTCAAAGGTTCCATGATATTTTTATTCTGACAGTTAAAATCAGGTGCCATATTCTCATTTATGTGAATTATGTTAGCCCCCCAAAATTAATAGGAACACATTGTGGCACAGGGAAAAATTTATGAAACACTCTGCTTCCAGAATCAACTATGGTTCAAACTCACCCTATGCCCTCCAATAATCCCTCATTCTACACTCTCCTTGATTCTTTCAGACTTGCCAAACTTCATCAAGGCTTTCAAAGGCAATCATGGACTATTCTCAAAAGTCTGAAGCTTAGTATCTCATTATACTTATGACATAATTATTTAAATAGCATAAGGGCCATGCTCAATGATTTCTCCATGTCACAGGGAAGAGAATGCCCAAATGTTCATGGCTTTGAAACACAACTGACTGTAAATAATGAAGTGGCAGTAGTTAAGAGAAAAAGGGGAAATGGTAAGCAGTTCAGGGAAACCCAAAGAATGTTTGATTAAACTTTTCACCAGATGACTGCCTCACTGTTCCCCAGACTCTCAGTAAAATTCACCAACTTTGCAGTAGATAGAACATCCACCCAAGGACACAGTTGGCCATGACAGTCTTCCCCATTGCTCACTCAGTGCTAGAACACCGAGTGTGTCCTCAAATCCTCCTGCAGGAATGAACAGGAACATGATGGCCCATTTCAGCCCCTAACTCAACATTCCAGGTTCTTCATTTCCCAAAGCATATGCCTCAAAACCCTTTCAAATGAGAAACAAAGTTGGTTTTCTTATGAACATGGTACTCCCATCATTTAATGAAGTCAATGACCTGTGGTTTCTTGAACCCAAAGTATCCTAAGTAATGATATCTGTGTATTACCACCCATGTAATCGGCATGTCATCTGGACAAACTTGAACCTCCTTGGGCCTCAGAATGTGGATCTCAGTTGTGAAATGAGGAGAGTGTTTATATCAGATGATTTCTAAAATCCTTTTGGCTTTAAAATTCTAAGCTCAATTTCTAGTTGCACTGGATTAAATAAAAATATCCTCTGCACAGAGAAGACTGAAGATCAATTCTTAAAGAACATACTGATCTGGCAGAAGTAAAAAATAAAAAAACAAAGCCACAGTTGAGGTCTTCTGCATGAGGTCAAGCTTTTTGCTTTAGTGTATTTTTTAAAAAATTTCTTTGTTTCCTGCTCATTGACCAACTGCATGAGTCATTTAGAATTTTTTTTCTGGATGTATCCATCTCCTGGCCTTATGGATAAGAGGATTCAGTGGCATTATCTTCTACATTTTTCTCTCTTAGAGGACTATCTCTATATTAGTCAAAGAAGTTTTGCTTTGTTTTGTTTTTTATCAATTAGCTTTATGCAGACCTCCATGGTTTCTTTGTCTTGGGTGTATGTATGTGTGTGGATGGAAATACATAAGATGACAATGGAATGCAAATATATAAAAAACACCATAACATCTTCTTAATGACAGACATATCTGCTATCATGTTATAGATCAATATTACCTGGGGATAGCCAGAGCCTCTCCTCATTACAAATATCCTAGCAGCATAAGGAGACAAAGGAAAAAACGCAAACATAATCATGAGATGGTTCTTATGCAACGATAAGAATCACAAAGGCCACATTCCTCATGTTACTTGGTGGAGTTTAAATAAGTGAAACACTGTCAATGGCTGTCAATGTAATTTTTAAAGGTCTGGTTTCTAGATGGCAATTTAGAGCTTCCGAAGGTTAAAGGTCTTACCCAACGTGGAGCCAGAGAGCCCAAGAGTTTTCTTTATGTCTTTTAAGCATAAATCCGGGAGGGCTCCAATCTTATTGCTTCCCACACTGCCTTTCTAGAGAACCACCCTTTCTCCTTCAGTATGGAGACTGAGCAGGATGGAGAATGAGATGTTTTTGGTAGGAGGTCTCTAGTTTACAATAAGGATTTTTTCCATCTACCAAGTCAGTCAGTTTCTCAAACAAGGTGAAGAACAGCCTCTCTTCCCTTGGTTCCCACCTCCTGTAGGTCAGCTGAGAACTTCCGGGGAGAGGTTATGTGTCCTCTTCTCTATGGGTCTGTCTGCTGGCTTCAACTCTCCCCTAGCAAGCTCAAGGAAGTCACTGGAAGTTTGGGGGTTAAGAGCAGCAGGCTTAGACATCCCCTGGGTGTGGCATGTTTCCAGGAAAGAAAGCTCCAAAAGGAAAGAACAGTGTGGGAAAGAAATGTCCACTTGAATGAGATCAGGATGTTCTGAGCCCTGTCCTGGTGCCGCCCGCCCGGGGCTGTAGCTTGGCAGGGCTGGAAGGCACTTGCTGCTGTGGCAGCTCTGGGTGCACCTCGGAAGGCAGCTCCGGTCCCAAGGGAGTACACACAAGCAGCTGCAGGCAAAGAAAGGCCACCCAGGGGGAGTTCTCAGAGGAAGGAAGGTTCCTTTGAGGAGTGGTCAGTGAGACATTCTTACTCCGGGACTCATGAGAAGGGGAGCTTTTTTCCCTCTTTCTCAATATGCAAATCGCCTCTGTCCTTGGAATAAGGAAGATGGGTTGCTAGGCAATCACTTCGAAACAAGCGCTCCCCCTGCCCCTTTTTCCTGACCCCTAGAACAATGGAGACTTTTCAGCAAATGGAACCAAGATGGAGAAAAAGACATGGCGAAAAAAAAAAAAATGGAACCAGAGATTATGGAAGGTCTGGCTTATAGAGTAGGGGAAGAAAAATGTAATATTAATAAGTTGTGTTCTTGGCAGAACAAGGGGGCTTCCTTTCTTCCCATCACAGCCTTGTTATCACCAGTCAAGCGGTATGGGCAATGAGCAGCCACTGTCCCTTGGTGATCCCATTGGTAATGACTCAGGTGACCCTGAGTGTGTGATGTGATCAACAGTTCATTAGGAGTTCTTGGGCCTCAGTCTCCCGATCAGCGACACGATATTCGGAATTGTATTTTGAAAAATATTCTTTTTAGCAATTCTCACGTCGTGTTAGTTCCTGTCAGGGTTTTGATACAAAATAGGTAGCATACTGACATGAAGTAATAGAAATGTATTTGATAAAAGGTGTAGGTAGGTTTTAGGGAATACACAAGGGATGATGTAAAACCCCATCGCCCTTGGACCCCATCCAGGTGACAAGGGGAGGGAATGGTTACCTGAATCCAGGAGGAGCTATTACCTGGAGAGTTGCCCAACAAGAATGTGACACTGATAGAAGGCTGGATGGTGATGGCTCCAGATCCAATATCCCATCCTTTGAACCCAGTGGGAAGCTAGAGGGCAAGAGGATGGAACCCAAGTATATGAATCAGCTTGGGATGCCATAACAAAATACCATGGAAATTTATTTCCTCACCGTTCTACAGGCTGTGAGTCCAAGATCTTGGTGTCAGCATGTTTAGTTTCTGGTGGGCTCACTCTGGCCAACATGGCTACCTTCTCACTGTGTCCTCACATGGCAGAGGACAGAGAGCAAGCTCTCTGGTGTCTCTTCCTCTTCTTTTGAGGGCATTGTTTCTACTGAATCAGGACTCCACCCTTATGAAACTCATTTTACTTGAATTGGCTCCCTAAAGGACCTATCTTTGAGATCATCACTGGGAGGGGGAGTGGATGGAGCTTTGTCAGAGTCTGCTCTGGCTGTTAGGATGTGATACCACAGACGGGGGTGCTCACACAACAGAACTTTATTTCTCACAATCTGGATATCAGGGTGCAGCACAGTTGGGTTCTTGGTGAGGGCCCTCTGCTTGGTTATGCCTTTCCATGGCCTTATTTGGGATGTGTAGGCAGAGAGAGAAAGATCCCTCATCTCCTCTTTCTGTAGGGGCACTAGTCCCATCATGAGGACCCTGCCTCTTAATACCAACCCCCTGGGGCATGGGTGAGAGTTTCAACATATGCATTTTGGGGGACAAACTTCAGTCCCTAGCACCAAGTAATGGTTTAGGGTGAACATTCTGAAAACCCCAGTGCTAGAGCCCTAAAAGAATCAGAAGATCTCTCTGGGAAGTTTACTGCAAGATTTTAATGTACACATTCGTACAAGTCCTGATATTATCTTTACCTCTTAGTGGAGCCAACTAAAACATTGCAAGATCACACAGCCTGTCCAGGGAATGAGCATGAAGGACGTATGCTGGCCAACTTGTTTCATTTGACGGGGATAGTAAGGCCACTGTATTCCAAAACAATCTATACTTACAACTAGAGAACTCTGCTATTGGTCAGCAGGGTTTCTTTGACTTTTGTTCATTCTAAATGTTTGCATGGTAAAAGCAATGTAATAAAAACAATTTTGAAATTTTGAGAGAAAAACTCAAGGATCCCTAAACCCAGATAATTGCGTGACTGTGTATTTGTACACACAATTTTCTTGCAGCGTTTATAGGTATGTGTGTAGGTATATATATATATGCACATACAAACATGTCTTCACACATATGTGTGTATAGTTGATTATCACTATTATTGATAGCCAATCTCTAGAAACTAACACTGATTTAGTACATACTGAACCACTGCTCCTAGAAGAGATACAGGATTTGGTTCTTTTTTTTTTTTTTAAGATTTTATTTTTATTCATTAGTCAGAGAGAGCACACAGGCAGGCAAAGTGGCAGGCAGAGAGGCAGAGGGAGAATCAGGCTCCCCACCATGCAAGGAGTCCTATTTGGGACTCGATCCCAGGACATGGGGATCATGACCTGGTCTGATGGCAGCTGCTCAACCGACTGAGCCACCCAGGTGTCCCCAGGGTTCGGTTCTTGTGAAGCTCTGGTGACAACACGTTTTCATCAGCTCATCAATACATAATCTTGTTTTATGTGTGTATTAGTTGAAAGACACCTTATTCAATATACACTGTGGAGTCACTAACTTTGAGCTCCCAGCCAACAGTCCTCCATCTCCTGCCTAAAGGCAGCTTATTTAACACACGTATTTTCTCTGTAACATACATCATATCTTCTTGCCCTTAGAAATGCCGAACAGCATTGAGAATTATTCTTACAGGCTAATTTCAACAGTGAAATTGCCAACAAAACCCATAAAATGAAAAAAAAATAAAAAGTGGCACTAATTCAATGGCAAAAGGATGCTCCTTTGTAGCATGAGACCTAAAACAAGAGGGTAGAGCTTCACTTTTATCTGACGCAAAATTGTCCCTTCTCTACAAAGGTCTGTGAATGACTGTGAAAGAGCCACCAGCCTTGGTTTGGGGGTTACAAGTAAATTTTAGAGAGCAGGAGGATTTGCAAGCTCTGTCTGCATTATATATACTGTGTACATGTCACACACACACACATGATATAGTTTTAACCATCTTGAACTTACAATGCTCATTCAGTTTTACCTGGTCTTTGATTATAAACTTTTTTTTTGTTAACAATGAATGATCATTGTGCCGTGATCACTTTTTGATGGTTAAGTAATATTCCTTATGGTTGCGTTACCAAGGTTAGCCTAATTACTTTCTACTATTGAACTTCTAAATCTTTCCTTTCCTTACTATTTTAAATAACTGTTCAGAGAGTGTGATTGTATGTAGGACTGTTTTCTTCTTTTGAATTATTCACTTATGATAAGCTCCCAGGAGTGGACTTACAGAATCAAAGGATCTGAGCCTTAGTATGACTCTTGACCTATGTTGTCATCCTGCTTTTAAAACAATGGCAGAGGGCACCTGGGTGGCTCAGTGGATTAAAGCCTCTGCCTTCGGCTCAGGTCATGATCCCAGAGTCCTGGGATCAAGTCCCCCACATTGGGCTCTCTGCTCCACAGGGAACCTGCTTCCTCCTCTCTCTCTTTCTGCTTTCCTCTCTACCTACTTGTGGTCTCTGTCTCTCAAATAAATAAATGAAATAAAATAAAATAAATAAAATTAAAATTAAAAAAAATAAAACAATGGCAGGGGATCCACCAGTATATGAATATTGCTGACAACCCTCCCCATCCCTGAGTGTCTGGATGGCATCCAACCCTGAGACGATTGGTGATTAAACTGAAAGTTTTGCAAATTCCTAAATAAAAATCATCCCCCGGGTGCAAACATGGTTCTCTTTGGTTATTGGTGCATGTTTTCTGTCCCTCTGACTGTTGATTACTTCCTTTGGGGCAAGGTAGAAAGTCAATAACCGACGAGGTCCTTTCCCCACCTTGCCAGGACAAAGGGCAGAGACTGAATGTGGGTCTTGCCCTTAGGAATGTGAGGCGGGCCGTGCCGGGGTTGAGCTTGGGTAGTGTGTCCACAGCCGAACATCAAAACATGCGACGCTGAAGATGCCTCTCATGGTGGAGGTAAATGCAGGACCTGTGAGGACAAAGACAAGGTTGAGTGAGTCAAACAGCGAGAAAGCCAGTAGTCTGAAATAAATGCCTCAGATACATGTGCCAGGTTTTTAGATGCATTTCAGTGATGCCTTCCTTGGCAGGGCTAGAACGGACAAATGGCTAAAGCAACCACCGTCCAATTTTTCCGACCCATTCTTATTTTCCTCATATAGATTCTCTGCCTCTTGTGCTTTTGATATTTATGTTTTGAGGTCCTGATTTTTTTTTAAGTGAATAATCCCTTAAAATACGTGGGTGGGTGTGTGTATGTGATTACTCATGTATATGTAATTAAGCAAATATTTTCTTCCTAATCTATTGTCTTTCCATTTTCTTTTGGAAAGGAAATAGAGTTTACTTAACCTGTAGTTCAAGTTGTATAAATATTGGAACTTGCTGATTTTTTCTTTGTCTTCTCAAATCACTTGAGAAAGCATGATACCATGACATCCCTTTTTTCCATAAGTGAAAGAACCATACTTTTTAAATAGCATTTCACTTCTGCCATTATATCCACAGGATAAAAAAGGAAGGAGTTTTAGAGAGAGAACTTATTTCAACATGCCTATGTTTTGAATCATTTAGCAGCTTAACCTTTAAAATGATAGTTTCTGGGTTTTTATTGATTAGTCTGAAGAGAAGTCTATGCGACCAAAATAATTAAATTGGCTTAGCCAAGAAATTAGCTAATTCAGTGGGGGAAGGGGATATCAATCCAGTTGATTGGTTGGTATCATGCGGAACTACTAACCAACGGGTTTAATTTCTGGATTTTTATCCAGTGTCTTTGTCATTGTGTAGACATTCTAATTAATGAAAACGTAAACTACTTAATTAAGAATGTTATCTGTTTTCTTATTGCTTACAAGTAGTAAGTATTGTTTTTTTCTCTTCATTGGGTTGAATTATGAATTAGATACCCCCATGGAAGGAAGTTTTAGTATTTGATGTCAGCATTTGGAGGTTTAAGAAAGGGAGCAGCGTGGGCGACCTTTAGCCACAATCTCTCTTAGAAAAATCCTGTCTACTGCCACAGAGAGGACACATACAGGTGCCCTGGATGGCTTTCGCTGACTGAGGACTAACCAAGCACAATGGAGCAGGCTTCTTTCTCAGCAGGACCTTGACCTTAAACTATCAGGAGGCATTATATTAAAGGAGGCATCTAATCTAATCTAAATCCATGTGGTGGCCAAGTACCCTTCTCTTCTACGTGCCCGTGTCAGCATCACAGAAACCCTCAGGCTTTTTTGAAAGCTACCATCTCCTAACTGTCCCCACCTCTCCGCTTAGGTTCACATTGGCCCCTCTTACCTACAAATCAGTGAGCTATGACAGAAATCACCCTTTCGCGCACACGCCACGGGATATCAAGACACTGGGAAAGCAACACTTCTTGGGTACATGGCATACCATAGCTACTGTTCAAAATTCACAAGGCCTTTACGTTTCAAGGAAGTCATTTGCACGCTTTGACTCAAAATCACTTCAAAGGTAGAATGTATCCTGTATCAACCTCCATTTCACAAAGATATGTAGAGAAAATGTAACACTACGTAACTGATTATCAGAGGGTAGAGACAACAAGGGGTTGAGCAAATTACATAGATTTTCTTGTAAGAGCCCTGGTAGATTCTTCCTTTCTCCTGTCTCATTCTGCTCCCTATCCCTCATCCATGCCACTGAGGTTGGGTGAGTAGGGAAATGGGAAAACATACCTCTTCTGACCCTTCTGTATTAGTTCTTGGAAATGCGGTCGTTTCACAGATCTATGGGCTGAGATTAAAAGGTCCCTTAACCGCCCCCAGAGGTTCTAGTCTTAAAAATTACTCCCTACTCGCCCTTCACCGGCATCTCGGGCCAAGTTGCTGTCCTTTAAGTTTATAATCAGTTCTGTTCCCATGATCGCTTGAAAACTTAATGACCCCGAGGTCAGACTGATAGAGAGAAGCAGCATAAAATGACATATGCGACCACTTATGCACAGGCCCCATCCGGGGATCAGCCTCCACAGATTCCAGGACCAAACCACAGAGCACCTGTTGTTCTTTGAAAAATATCTTGAAGGACGGCTGTCAAGACTTCCATCAGGGGAACGCAGGCCTCCACCATTACGTTAATTGTTTGACTATAAACGACTCTCTTTGAACCACTGAGCCAATTTGATTTAAGAGAAATTGAGGTCAGTTACCTTTCTTTCTTTCCTTTGAAAAGAAGTACTAATGATTTGGAGATCTCAGGGATCAAAATGCTCCCCAATTTAAAATTTGGAATAGTGTATAAAAAGTGACCAAAGCTGTGTGAGCCTGGATCCCACTGGAATTGGGCATTCATAGGATCGTCCTCTAGAAGAGCTCAGATTTCCACTGTCAAGTGTGAAGGGCTAATTATTTTACCAGCCCATCTGCCAAATTGTATGATGAGAACAGGACCACAACTGCCATCATGTTAAATGTAGCAATCTATCATAAAGTAAAGGACTAGCCTGATCTGGGCAGGAATTATAGACAGGATGAATAAACCCTTGCTAGTAAAACTCTCTGCCGGTTAACACTTGCTGAGAGGCAGTGGGACAGTAGGCTTAGAGGCCGGGCCCCAGGAGTCGGCAGACATAAGGCTTTTTTCTTACTGACCACATGATGCTAGAAGGGTTGACTGTTCCTTTAGGGTCTTTGTTTCCTCCTGCCAAGACTGAGCTAACAGTATTATGTATCTTGGAGTTGTTGCAAGGATTAAATGAGATAACTTATTGTAGGCCTCCTTGTTCTAGGGCAGTGGTCCTCAAACTTTGGTGTACACAGGAGTCCCCTGAGGGCCTTGGTAGAACAGAAGGCTGGCCGCATCCCCCAGTGTTTTGAATCAGTGGGGCTGGGGTGGGGTCCCAGGATGTACTCCGCTTCCAAGTTCTCAGGTAGAGCCCCTGGTGCCGGTCCCTCCACCCCTTGCTGAGAACCACTGGGACTGTTTACAGCACGTATTTAGATTTTTAAAAATCACTGTAGTTCATGAGGGGGTGGTTCACATGTAAACTAGGAGGAGCTTGTTGAAAGACAAGGTACCTAAGCTCCAGGCTTCTTGCCCCTAACCCAGAGCATCGCCAAGGGAAAGCCTCTTAGCCTCTCCCCTTCATCTTCAGCTGGCTTCTGGCTACATTTTCAGCAGGTTGTGCTGGAGATCAGATGGAAGAACATGGGTTATGAAGGCTTTCAACTGTATGAGTGTCTGAAACCGAGAGAGCAGAGCTGCTGCCCCTGGGCTCTGAGGCTGCTTTGGCCCGCCAGCCAGAGACAGGCCTTAGAAAAGCCGCCAGTACAAGACAGTGTACTTACAGGAAAAGGAGGTAAACACTTATGCCATAGGATACGTAGGAAAAGGAGGGAAAGAGGAGGAAAAGGAGGGAAAAACTCCCTAGGAAAGGAGTTTTCTCCATAGGAAAAGGAGATAAAAACAATCACCTATCTGTCCTTGCAAAGGTTTTTGCAGAAACAGCCAAGCCCTTTGCTGATATATTATTTTTAGATAAACCAGGCACCTAGGAAATTACTAATCAGGTATAAACTGAACTCTTGATGTTATTTTAGTGTCCTTTTCCTATGATGGAAACAAAGGGAAGTTGCCCTTTTGGAAATGCTGTAATGTTTTTTAAAGATTTTATATATTTATTTACTAAAGATTTTATATATTTATTTACTTGAGAGAGAGAACATGAGTGCACAAGCAGAGGGAGAGCACAGAGGCAAAGGGAGAGGGAGAAACAGACTCTTCGATGAGCAGGGAGCCCCGCACGGGGCTTGATCCCAGGACCCTGAGATCACGACCTGAGCCAAAGTCAGACGCCTAACTGACTGAGCCACCCAAGCACCCCAAAACTCTGTAATTTGTAACTCTGTTTGGAAGCGCTATGACCAGCTGACTGAAGCGACTGATGTTTACTGAGTCTTACCGAGGACGGACCCCTCAGAGCACATAGATGCCCTATGAGTCAGTGAGTACACAGGCCCCTCCTGGAAAGGTGAAGGTCTGCGTAGTCACATAATCAATCAGTGTTGTAAGCCCAGATCTGAACCTACAGAGTATTCACAGCACAGCCCAAGTTCTGCCCAGTTCCTCTGCCAAAAAGCTAACAGGGAGTAGCCTGCCTTTTTGGCTAAGCAACTGACTCATTAATTAATCAATTAATCTTTAGATGAATAGTTTGGTATAAATCTGGGTACATGTTATGGGAGTATCTTCCCAAAGAATAATATCTACCCTCTTTGAATTGGTTGAGATACGGTGGAATATTTTAAGGAGACGGAGTCATTTACGTAGAAGTGATATTTTCGCCAGCATCGCAGGGGGCAAAGAGAACGTTCATTACTTCCGCCAATGTCTATTAAGGCTCTCTGTCATGATGAATAGGACAGGCTTTCGAGGAGCACCCCCTTTAGTTGGGAAGTGGGACTATTCAGTGTTTTTGCGGTTTTTCTGTAGCAGTTTGGGAGATGAGTTGTACAGCCAGAAAGGGTGGGGAAGAGGAGGAAACCAGAAGAGGATGTGGGAGGGGCGAGGAAGACAGAGAGAAACCAGTCTCCTGGACTCTTTGAATTTCTGATGCGCGGATCCATGCAGCTGGAGCTTTAATTACACAGAGATGCGCTCTGTGTTCTTTGCAGAACCACCCCCCCTCCGACCCCCCAGAGCCGGAAAGGTGGCTGCTGTCTGTAAGGCAGGAGCAGGTTAAATTACAGTTATTATCTGGTTGCTCTTTGAAGGCCAGAGATGACTACCATTTGACAGGCAGTCTTCCAGCCAAATTATAAAGTTCTTGAGCCCTCCCCGGTGGAGACAGTGTGACAATAATTCTTGGGAGAGAAGCGGTGGTCACCACTGCCCACCGTTCTTGCCACCCTCAGAATTTCTCCCACTTGCCATGTCAGTTTCATGGTCATCTATGCATCGTGCTTCTTGGCAGGCTTAATTCCTTTAGATCGACTGAAACTATTGGATAAATCGTTGGAGGGAGCAGGCAAGAGACAGAAACAGGGATAGAGAGAGAGGAAGAGAGAGAGAACTTGGGCCCACAATTGGGGATCCCATTGCTGGCGTTCCCTGAGTCCGGAGACGTGATTTTAATGGAACCGTTCTACTCAGAGCATTCTTAGGTATATCCCAAAACCCTGCAGAAGTATCCTGGAGGTTAGAAGGGATCATATATTGGGCTTATACTGGGCTAAGGGCATCTGAAATCAGTGAGCACTTTCTCCTGTATATGAGATCATAGATTTGACATCTTCTGATATGAAAGTGTGAGGATTTGAGACCCCCAAATTGCCCTAATTTTGCATTCAGGGTGGAAAAAAAAAAATTAGGAAGTTCAGCCTTCTAGCCCTGCATGCTGCTGGAAGGGCATTACTGCAGTTTTATGTTAATTAAACCCCAGGCTATAAATTGCTCAGGCTCTCATGAATATCTGGTCAATAACCAGTTTGTGTGAAAGCGGCAAGGATCCGGGGGCTACCTTTAGATGACTCAGCGCATGGACTGTGAAACAGTTTCATTAAATAGAGAAGAAGCCCCATCCCATTTTCTTTCTTTAAGTTAGGACAATGCAAGTAGCATTGTTCACTCTGGGCAGAGATTTCTGTTTCTTGCTCAGTCCTTGGAGAAATCAGAGAGTACGTATTTTCTTTCTCCTAGCCCTTAAACTCCCGCCTTTTCTCTTCTCTTTACATCCCTCCCTCTTGGCCTCACATTCAAAGCTCATGATTCATTTTTGAGGAATCAAAGGGCTGTGAAGCATTGAGAATGAAAAATCAGTAACATCAAGTCAAGCAGGGTGAAAGTTATTTTTCGGAGCAGAAGCATTAACTAAGCAATGGCCCCTGTGAGCAAATAATTCTGCTCCCACTTTTCTCTTCACATAAATTCTTCTTGATGGCTGTGCTCACCACTACTAAATGACACTTAGGATGCAGAAAATACACATTTTAAGTTATTTTTACAACAAGAATTCTAATGGTGAAGCTTCTGAACTTCCATTTTATGTTTTAAATGATTCTGGTCTGCATGTAATGCTTATCTATTTGTCTACACTTCAAAGCTGTGATTTTCTCATGGCTCCTTAAAAACTGCAGTGACTTCCTTAGAAAAATCACTGTGATGTATTTATTAGCCATCAATCAACAAATGCTTATTCAGCCCCCACTGTGGGGGCACAGATGTGTACCAAATACTGTTCCCAGTCTACAAGGAGGTATTTGTTTTCCTCTTTATACCACGCATGTGACAGGTAACGTTGTATAAGTTTAAGGTATATGGCGTGTTACTTTGATAAATTTATATATTATAATATGTTTATAATCTAGAAGGGTTTTTAACCTAGGGGGAAAGCAAAAGAATATCTGTAAGGTAATAACAGCACTAGAGTTTAATCTGAGAAGTGGTTTCATCTGAAAGAGCAAATGTTAGATGCTCCCCTGTGTTAGGGGTTTCAGAGAGTGCTCCTAAGAAGTCTAAGCTTTAGCTTCAGGGATGGTCAGAAGTTGATAAGATCCAGAAGCAACAAGATCACGTTTCCCCAAGGAAACATAGCTCCGGCAAACAGAGGTACAGGGGGCATCACAGACGGACCTCCATGCCTGGGGCCCAGGACTCCACCGGCGAGAGGTTTCTAGAAGGAATGTATATCTTAAATATGTACCTGCACACCAGACAGGGTTGGCAGAACCTTGGAGATACCAGCAATGAGCAGCCCACAGGCCAAGATGCTGAGGGGTTGAGGGTACCCCCAAGTGCCTTATTTGACCACATAAGATGACCTGAAATGGTGGATCTGTTTGATCTATGCTGAGAGTCTGGATTTGAGTCTGATGCTTGGATCCACACGGAGCTTTGCTCTCTTGGAGCTGGTACAGGAAGAACCTCAGTTTCCCAGTGCAAATATCTAGGATCAGAAAACAGGCTTTGTGGCTCCTTAGCTATAACAAGTCACCAGTCTTACCTTAAGGAAAAAGTAGCAGGACTCAAGCTGTAAAATTAAGGTAAGGTAAAATTCACCTCTTGTACAGAGGTACCTGCTCACTCCTCTTTGCCTCCCTCTCACACAATATTTGGTTTCTTGGCTACATGGCTTTTGTTTTTGGCAGGAGACACCTTGATATGCTTCTCAGAAGGACCTTCTTTTGACTTCTCTTCTCCACTCCTACAAAATCCTCTTCCCTTGTTCTGTAAAGTCACCTGCTTTGCATTCATTTATCCAGCCACATCTTCATTCATTTATGAAGCAAATATTTATGGAATGTCTGTTTTGTCCCAGACATTCTGCTTTCCATCCTTATAATCTATTGTCAAGGTTAAAATACGTGTGAGAGGAGACCTCAAAATAATAAGCCCTTGAAAGTGTTGTTTAGCTCTTGACATTCAACCAGTCTTGGCGATTAAATAAACACACCCATCTGTAATAACCCATTGTATAAACTTCTAAAACCTCATTTGATTGGATCTTTTTCAGGAACTTCCTCACGACCCGTATGATGGCACACCTGCCTGGTAAACCATGCAGAATTTTTGACCTGCAGGTTAGAAATAATCTGGCCCCATTTCCTCGTTTTCTGAAAGCCACAGGATAGCACCAGACTCTCAACCTCCTAACTCTTTGGCCAGTGTTTTTTCTACCTCATTAAGCCATTGCTTTGAAATGTCTCCTTTGCAGTCTTCTTTGAAAGCAAAGCCAGTTTTCTTTCTGAATAAAGTGTCCTCACTTTCAAAGATTTCTTTGATGGAGAACTTATTTAATCTCCTGAGGGCGATTCATACCCAGTGCCATCTTGTGCCCTGGTCCCCAGAGAACATACAGTTTTAGCACCTAAATTCCCTAGGTGCAAAGTGAGTTGGGAAGAGCCAGGATAACACCCCCAAACATTGCTGGCATCCTTTGTCAACGGCCCCCTGCCCCCCGTTCCTTGCTGGAAGGCACAAACTTGATTGCCATCCGGCCAGACTGGGCACAGGGTTAAATTAGACGGCGCCTGTGAAGCGCTTTGGGAACTAAGTGTCCTCTGCAAATGTAAGAGAGGGCCATTCTCTCCAAACACTCTCTTCAGGAAGGACAGGTGGGGGGTCACTTTTGCCTTCCATCCCCGCAGCTCACAGAGTTTGTTCAAGAAATACTGGTTGAAAAGAAATGAATGAAAGATTCGTCTAATGTCACATTGAAAAGCCGGGGCTTGGGAGTCAAGCATGTTACAAAGTCTTTGTGTCCAAAATGACATCAGAGGGACAAAGGTGAGTGCGACCGGCCGGGTGTATCTTATTTAAATGCGACCCAATAAGGCTTTCCTCAGCATCATTTGCTGGACTGGGAATGAAGGGCCTCCCAGTGCTGTGTGGTTGGGGAGGCCGCCTGCTCCAAGCGCCGGCCGCCTCCTGCTCTCAGGCTTTCCTGACTTGGATCGGAGGCGAGCTCCCCGTCCTGGCTTGCTTCTGGGAGTTGTCAGGCCCAGATAAAGGCATGGCAGGCTTTGCTCATTCCTTTGAGAGAAGGGGGCTGTCAGAAACACAATCAGCTTGTGGTCGGCCTTTAGAAACTCTCTCTCCACGTTGGTCCCAAAGAGAACATTTGTGTGTGTGTTTGCTTTGGTTTGGGGAACTAAACACCCCTTTTTGACGTTAATGTGTGCCAGCTACTTAACACTGGGGTGTTTCAGAAACGAGGCTCTGGGCTCAGGACGCAAAAGGCACTGCCTTGCTTTAGAAAGAGGAAGAAAAGGGCTCTGAAGGGGGGCGCTCCCAACAACAGAGGCGGGTGAATTAGAGCACTTCAGAGGGGACAGTGCTTCCGACAATGCCAAGGGGTGCCCCAGAATTAGAGGGGATCCCCCAAACACCCCATATGCTGCTTTGGCATCCCACTAAAGAGGACATGGAGGCACCAAGCCCTGTTGGCCCGGTGTATGTCCCCAGTGTCTGTCCCCAGAAGCCCCGTATCACCTCCTGTGGGAGCAGCCGCATCCGAGCAAACACACCTCAGTGAAAACTTCCTCTCCTGCAGCTGCTCGGTAGGGAGGCACACGCCTTGTGTTGGCCATGTTTTCTCTCTTTTCAAAGGAGATATAATTGTGCCTCAAACATGATTTTCTAGCAGAGTCAGAGCACTAATGGGAGACCCCAGTGACCAGGTTCACACGTGGATGAGAGCACACTCGGCCTCGGTACTGCATGTCACTGACTCGGGGCAGACAGACCTTTGCGGACCTGTTCCTGGCCTCCCTCTCCGGTGCGGGGCAGCCCGTGGATGAGGTGACAGGAACCTCAGCATGTGTGGAGGGATCTCCCAGTGCCAGGCTCCACCAGTCCACTCTCCGTGGGCTTTCGGGTCTGCAAGCACGTTTTTGTGTCGTGTTCCCCCTTGCCCTCCGCCAGGGAGGGTCCCCTTCTCCAGCCACACCATTCCCCAAATCCCTTCCCCCCCCCCCCCCCCCGTGAAGCCCTTCTTCTTTGGAAATGCACCAGTGGAAGTTTTCTCCCCGCCATCGCTATGGTGAGTTTTCCCAGCATTGGAAGGCTTGGTTGCCATGGCAGCGAGCCTCCTCCGCTAGGAGCAGGCGATTTCGGAAGAGGGGATTTTTGTTGCAGTCGGAGGCAGGGGATGAAGAGTCATTAAAGTAGGCCAATTAGTATGCAGGACCAGAGTTTTCTTACAGCTTCTCCCACAGGAGCAGCCAGTGCCGGGCTCTCTGTCTTCCCGTGGAGATGGAGTGAGGCGGATGAGAGGAACCTCCCTGCGCACCCATCGGAATGAGCCCAAACGAGCCCCAGCCCCATGGGGCCCCGGGTCCTGCGGCCAGCTTCCACCTGCAGCTCCTCCTTTGACCCACTCCCCTTGGCCTCCCTTTTAAAAACAGAGCTTCCGGAACGACCCTAGTGGGACAGGAGTTGGAATGTGTGACGATCGTCAAATCTACCCTCAAGGTTTCTAATGCTTAATTATTTTTCTGTTTCTTGGCCATCCATCAGTTAGAACGAGATGAGGACAAAACACATCCTCCCATGATGTTTTTGAGTTTTGGATATCTGAGGATGGCCAACTCGGGTGATATCAGGGAGAAGAAAATGATCAAACTTTCATAGAAAGCAGTGGCTAATTAATTGCACGACTCAAAAGAATGTTTCTGGAGACCCAGAGCAGCCCGCGAAGTAAGGTACTCTGAGAGGCAATGGAATAGAAACATCAAAAACCAGAATTCTGAGACCCGGGGAGGACTCTGGCCTACGTGGTTGGGTGATGGGAGTTCCCCTGGAACCTGGGGTTCAGTGTGTTCATCTGTGAAATGGGCTTCTTCCCTCAAACCCACCAGCTAACGTGCCTTCTAATGCTCCATTAGAAAATGAAATAGCTATAAAATGTCTGAGACTCAGGTGTGGAAGGATCCTCTGCTCTTACCAGTCTGTAAAACCTGAGAGACCCTGGGATGACAGACTGCCCAGAAAATCTGTCCTGAAGGAACAGCCTGGGTGAGCTTCCTTCGGCCACCGCCAGAGGGGTGTTCCCAAGGACTCCCCACTAGAGATCCTGCTCCCAGGTCCACTGCAGCCTCTCCTGTTGGTGCCCACAGCCATAGAGAGATTCCTACCCTCAGCTTCCTATTGCCCTTGTTTCTTGTCCCAATCCTGTGGCTGTGAAGGTTTCTGCAGGACTCCCCACTCCACACCCAGTACATGACGTGGTGCCTAGGGCTGAGCAGAATACAGTGTTTACTGTCTCCGCGGTAGTGTCTCTTCTTTCCCATCGTCTCTGGTTTGACTTCTGATCCTGTTGCCTCATCTCGTCGTATGGTTACCTCACGGAAGTCCGCAGTGGATTCTTCCGGCCCGAGCCAGTGTCAGGGTCCTGGCTGTGACATGATGGCTGTGTGAGATATTTACCCCTGGGGGAAGCAGGGTGATGTTATGGGGGAACGCTCTCTACCATACAATCACTTGTGAGCCCGTAATTGGTTCAAAGTGAAGAGAAGAGTTGGATGGAAAATACAGCTACCCTCACGAACCCCTCGGGGAAATCTCTGTGGTGATCCAGCCAAGGGGCATTTTCAGTCTTCATTTCATCTGACAATTGTCTCCTGCCTCTTTCTTGAAGTGCTCTCTTTCCTTGGCTTCTTTGATACCAGGCCTGGTCTTCCCTGTCTCTTCCCGTGATGCTTTCTTACCCCCCTTCACAGGGCTGATGACCATTAACTGCTAGAATTTCTCAAGGCCCCACCTAGTGCCCTGCTCTTCCCCAGTCTGCCTCCTCCCAGTCCGGGGGTCAGCGGCCACTGGTGCAGACATAACTCGCAAATGCACACCTCCAGTCTAGAACCTTCCTCTGCACCCTGGTTTCCTGCGGGATGCTACAGTGTCTCCCCCGTGACAGCACACTCAGTCTCCTTGTCTTCCAAGAGTCTCTCTCTTGGCTCCCAACCCCAACACGTCCCAGGCCTACTCAAGTGTGTCCTAGCTCAGCAAATGGCCGTCATTAAGCAATTTAGCAACTAAGAAGCAATCGATTCTCTTCCCCTTTGTCCCTAGTCCTGGTCTGAGCCACCAGCCTCTTCACAAAATGGATGCAGCGGCCTTCCAGATGCCCCCCCAGCAGCCTGAGGGTGCTTTGTAAACTGCAGATCTGGCCATGCTTTTCTGGGCCGAAAATCTTCAATGGCTTCCCATTGTTCGTAAGGAAATAAGTGAATTCCTTTCACCGACCGGCACTGTCCTGCGTGTTCTGGTTCACATGAAACACCCTCCCCCACCCCATTACACAGCCATTGCTTCATGCACTCTAGTCACGCTGGACTTGAAGCTTCTCAAACACATTTTGTTCCCTCCTGCCACTGGGCCTTTGAAGGCTCTCTGCTCACGGCGCCCACAATCAGTTCTGTCTTCACCTAGTTGATTCTCACTTATTCTTTGGGTCTTGGCTCACATATTACCCCTACATGAAACCTTTTACCAGCCTTCCAGCCCAGAGAAAATCCCTCTATTATAAGCTCTTATGCAATGCCAGTGTTCAGCCAGAACACTGGCTGCAAAACTTGAAAGATTTCCACACAAGTTGGTAGACAGCCACCACCCTGCGTCTGCTTCCTTCAGTCACTAAAAGTGGCCGCCAGGCACAGCGTGGAGCCTTCAGGCCCCGAGACCTACGTAGGGGCAGTGGGTCAGGGCCTGTGAGCTGTTTTGAATTTCTCTCTAATTCTCTGCATCATGAACCTCTTGCTTGCCCACAGCATGTATTGCACTGAAATTCCATATTTATTTTGAGATGGTTTGATTTAATATCTTCCCCGCCAAACTCCATGAGAGCAAGGGCCACGTTCTCCATGACTTTCCCCGTGTGGCCTACAGAGAAGGCCCCGGAGAAATATGTGCTCAGCAAATGAATAGTTTAAGTGAATCAAGTCAATCAACAGACGTTTCTCAGGCAGCCTCTGCTCTGACTCCTGAATGTCACCTGCCCTGGTGTCAACAGCAGTGGCCAAGCCCAGACCACCCCTCGGCGGCAAGTTGCTAACCAGTGCTCTTTCCAGCCTCCTGCTCTGTCTCTGCCTTGAAGGCTTGCAGAAGATACTTTTGATGACTACCATCCCCGGGTCCTCCCAGGGCTTCCAGGCCCTTCAGCCTCCCTTAGTCTCCAGCCCATCTCCATGACCCACTTTTAGACTTTGAAATACAGGCGCTGCCGACAGAATCTGTGTGTGGCTTTTTCTTTTTTTTTCTTTTCTTTCTTTCTTTCTTTTTTTTTTTTTTTCCTGCTCTCTAAATAAAAGATGAAATCAGAATGGTCATGTATATGCCGTCTCAAAATAGTGCTTTATTTAGAGAGAGAAGGTGTTAGTTATTACTGGCATTTAACATTTGTTGAGTGAACAAAATCTGCTGAACATTGAAGAGAACATGGAATTACAGAGTTCCTGCTCGGTGTGTGTTGTGGCCTAAATTAGACCCAGACGAGTCACTAATGGGCAGCCAAGGACAGATCTGCCCCAACTCCAAGACGGAGTTGGGTAGGCTATACCCTAAGAAATGGCCATATTGTACTCAGGGCTTTAGAGGGTAATCCTTAGACTGTTTTAAAAATAGCAAAGTGAACCATAAACTCCATGTGAGTCCTCAGAAACAGACAAGTCTTGAAAAAGTTAGATTCCTATCGGAAGGCAGGCCGTTGGGGGTCTCAGGCCAGGATGCCCTGCAGAAAAGCCCGCTGGGCTTCAGAAAGAATCCCATTATATCGGAGCGCATTTCTAAGAAGAATGACACATAGCTTTGTTATTGGGGTTTCTCCCCCCCCCCCCAGAATAATAACAGTTTTGGTGGAATTTAAGGAAAGACCCTTTTTGGCCCCCTTTTTTTTTTTTTTTTTTTGCACGAAGTAGTTTATGAATCTTGGAATCCCAAGTGCTCAAGTAAAGAGCATGTTTGACTTCTGTAGGTCCTTAACTGAATCCAAAACAGGATGATAACTCCAGCAAACTGGAGTTCCTTCTGGCTTGAGGGGCAAGGCACTGCAGGACGGACTTGGCCACACCCTGGGACGGTCATTTATCCTCTCGGAGTCCCCAGGTTCTTCATCTGAGATTTAGGCACTGTAAAGCCTCGCTTGCTGGATTGTTGCAAGAAACTAACTAAATTAATGTATGTAAAGAACCAGCATGTGGCCTGGAACATGTGTTCGTTACGCTTCCAACCCTGGGACCTACCCCCTTTATCGAGCCAATAACAAAAAACACAAAAAACAAAAAACAAAAAAACTCGAGACTAGGTCCAAATTTAGGGTAACCATTCCAGACTCGTCAAGTTTTTTAATTGAATAAATCACATTCACTTGTCTAACAGTAATAAGACTTTAAGAGGGGACAAGAAACACATGGACACTTGAGATCCCCAGAAAAGTCAACAGTTTCTTTCTTGTCTTTCCAAATATTACAATCCTGGGAAAATAAGGGAGGCAGAGTTTTAAAAGGAAAATATCTGATTGGACACAAGTCCCAAATGGAGCAAGATGCTTAAAATTGACTTAACAAAGAGCAGTGAAGTGATCATCATACTCTTTCAATTTGGACATTATTGCGAACATATGAGACTGCTGTACACAGGTCATTAAAATGTCAAAAGAGTGAATAGATTTAGCATGAAATATTAACCTTGGGAAAAAAAGCATTTCTAAAGATGTAAACCCCTTCCCATTTATGTCACTTATTAAGCACTCAGAATTTACTAATGCAGCGTGAAAGACGTTGCCGTGATGAGACTCAGCAATGACCTGTCATCTTGGTTTCTCACTCCAGCAACCTTGCCCAAGAAAGCTTTAGGGAGTCTCGCGAGAGAAATAGCTAAAGCAAGATAGCAGTTCTGCCCCAGGTGTCTGTGGGCTAGTGGGCAGACCCAGATGCCCAGAGGCAAGTTATTTAAAGCTCAGCTTTGCAGCAGGGAAGTAGAGCTCTTTCCCTGTCAGCCTATCTCCTGACCCCACCTGGCTGAAGGAGAGAGACCTTGCTCTGGGACCCCAGACTCTGCCCTCCCTGTGTGATTTCCAGGAGAGGACACAGGCGGCTGCCGGGAAACCACACAGTGGAGGGTAGCCAGCCCTGGATTCCGAGTCAGAGAACTAGGGCTCTATTCTAGGTTAGCAACTGCTATCATTGGCAGTTCTTTAAATACCAAAACTGTCATGAAAATCATGGTATTATATGGAAGAGAAAACAGAAAGAAATTCAGAGTAGAGAAGAGGTCGAGAGAAAGAGAGAGAGAGAGAACCAGACAATAGCCTGTCCCCTACCCGGAGTGTGCCAGATGACAGCTGGTGCTTTGTGATCTGACTGATTTTCTAGTGCCCCTACTGATTAACCCCCTTCTTCTATGTGGCTCTTTCCAGTCTGGGGAACCCAGTTTTGCCCACGTGTAGAATCCACGGGGACTTTGTCCACATTCAGTCCAGCAATTAGTAGCTCATATCTATATCCCTGACTCTATCTGGCTGTAAAGGTGAGAGTGTGTGCACAGGGAGAGGCTCAAACAGTTGCAGGAAGCCAACTAAGGATGAAGTTTCTATCAGATGTGGACCTGTGATTGATCCTAGTACAGGATTCACAGAGAAGAAGTAGCAGCCAGGCAGGGTGGGTGTAGGGCAGCCAGGTGCCAGGTTTTAGGCTTGGACACTATGTCCAGTGAATCGTAGGAAAGTAACCCAGGGGCAAAACTAGTGTCTAAGATGCAAAGAAGTCTCCAGTTCAGGCTAGGGGGTCAAGAGAAAGCATCTTGAAGAGGATGGACCCAGAAATGAGGAGTTTTATACACAGATGTCCCCAAATCCTATCAAGTAAGAATCGGCTCCAAAAATATTTATCCTGCGGGATAGGGTCCCAAGGACTGAGCTTGTGTTTAGAGACACAGATCCACGTATCTCTGGAAGCCTGGGGGACAAGTAAAGCAACCAGAGTGATAACTAGAATGGAGATCAAGCAGAATCCCTGTGCGAGAAAAAGGACTGTGTGGAGAGGCTCCAGTGCTGTGAGCTGGAGGTTCATGGTGGCCAGCTGCCTGCCACCCCTGGGGCAGGAGGCAAAGAAGAGGTACTTTAGGCATAAGGTGGGGGCTGGGTGGTCAGCAAAGGGACACCAAATCAGCCTGACATGGAGGTTGATTCTATATTCAGCAAAGCAATTTGGGGAAAGGGGTTGAGGAAAACTGAGGCTGCTTAGATAATGATGGGTCTGAAGATGTGGGCAGGGAAATTTGGATCCAGCCCTAATGGAATGGCAGAAGAAAGGAAGGGTACAAGGGTCTTGCTGCCTAATCCCCTTCCTGGGGCACATAGCTGTCAGGCACTGCTTCAGATATTCTTGACTTTGCCTGTCTTTGGGACCACTGGCTGTCTGTTCTGCTCCAGCTCCTGTGTGGTTTCCCAACTGGCCACACAACACCTCCATCTTGCCCACCTTATGTACCTCAAACATAATGGCCTAGTGCCTGCCTGTTGATGCTAAGGTACAAAACTCTGTTAGACTCCCTCTGATACCCGTGTCTGCTTGACTGGGAAGGGCAGAGAAGCCAACACTCAGTGCTGGCATCCTTGAACAACAGGGGAAAGGCAACTGTAGAGAAGCTATTCCCTATACTTCTCTTTAGTCAGACTCTCCTGAGACCCAGTACTTCCTGTAGGCTCCTGGAAGGAGCCTGTGAGCAAGACGTCCGTCACATGGAGCTTCCTGAGAAAATAGAAGGCTTGTCCTCAGGCTCTGCTGCACAGAGAAAACCTCCCATTTGCCGCCATTCTTATTTCTTGGAATTTGATTTAAGGTGAATCCATTCCAGAAAGAGAAGGAATTTGCTACTGGAAACATCTCATTTATACATGATACCACCATGGTGTCACTCACCATAGTTCTGTTATCCAGACTCACGTAGTGTCATTTTAGTGAAGCCCCAGCATGTAGAAGTTTGTCCCAAAGTGACCCTCATCTGTAGTGGAAGTTATCAGTCCCTTTTCTTGAAACTCCAAACAGCCTTTCCTTTCTTTCAGCCAAAGAAACTCTTTCCTCTCGTATTCTGACCTTTTCAGTCTGTCTTCCACATGCTTTTCTCAAGTGCCTCCAGGGGACCCTCTTCGTGATTCACATAAGAAAACCCAGCCACTTAAGGGGCGCCTGGGTGGCTCAGTGGGTTAAGCCTCTGCCTTCGGCTCATGATCCCAGGGTCCTGGGATCGAGTCCCACATCGGGCTTTCTGCTCAGCAGGGAGCCTGCTTCCTGCCCCCCTCTCTGACTGCCTCTCTGCCTACTTGTGACCTTTGTCTCTCTCTCTCTCTCTCTCTGCCAAATAAATAAATAAAATCTTCAAGAAAGAAAGAAAGAAAGAGAGAAAACCCAGCCACTTATATGTGTCCAATGGACAGGGTTGACCACCCAGACAGCCATGAAGTCCATTTTAGCCTTTTGGTTTTTTCCCCCCTCTTTAACTGAACACCCTTCTGATCACCTAACGTCTACAACTGCCCAAGCCTATAGAAGACTATCAGAATGGTCATTAGACATTCACTATTCTCAGTTGTGAACCATCCCCATCAGGAAGCTTGAAAAGCTCTTTTCAACAGCCTTTTAAGAGTCTATCCTTAGGAGAGAACTATTAGGACTAAAATCACCCTAGTATCTTTAGCTGTGGTACAACCAACATTATCGGCCCATTAAGACACAAATCATAAGAATTAAAGATTCTTCTCATTAATATCCTTTACTTCTTCCTCATCTTTCTTTATCCCAGCTCAGCACCATGGCTATCCTGATATGCCCAACATCTTTGTAATCCTCCTGGCAAGTGTAGCTATCAAGTTCCCAAAATTAAAACAAAAAAAGTTTTTGAAGTCCTATGTGGAAGAAATAGCACGTACATTCCACAGTAAACTTAATTTTATCTTGGTCAGAAGGGTTGGGTCCCATATTCTCTTGGCCTCCTTCCCAAGCCCTCACTATGTTCCCATTTCCCAGAATCCTGAGGCACACTGTTCTCTGTTTCCTGTGGAGAGGGGACTTCTGGCCACACTGACTTTCTCCCTGGGGTATGGGCCCACGGGCTACCCCATGCCGGAGTCCATCCAGCTGTTTTCTCTGTCCCTTTCCTCCAAGCCACACTCCTGCACCTGCTTCTCAGCTTCTAGGTTTCTACAGATCAATGCCCATTGTCCCATGAATGCCAGGGGATCTCCATGAGGACGGGATAGGACTGGCAACCTCCTTTCCTGAACTTCTGAATGGCATGGATGGAAACCATGCGATGGAGCCTTGGTCACTGCCAAAGCCCATGTCCTCAGTGCAATACTTAAAGAAAAAAAAAACAGACTTTATGTTTTAGAGGAACTTTAGGTTCACAGCATAACTGAGCAGAAAGTAGAGAATTCCCACATACCCCCTAGAACCGCCCCCATGCACAGCCTATCCACTATCATATCCCATCAGAATGGGATTTGTTCTAATCATGAGCCTATGTTGATTCATTGTCACCCGAAGTCCACTCAAGGCTCACTCTTGGTGATGTGTATTGGTAAGTGTGTAATAACATGTAGCCGCTGTTACAATACAGAGTAGCTCCATGTACCAGAAATCCTCTCCGCTGTGTCTGCTTCTCCTTCCTTCCCCTGAGCCGCTTGCGACCTAGACTCTCCATCTTTTATTACATCCATAGTTTTGCTTTTTCCAGACTGTCATACAGGTGAAGTCATATAGCATGTAACCTTTACAGGCTGGTTTCTTTCACCCACTAATATACATTTAAAGTTCCTCCATGTCTTTTTATGGCTTGGTGGCTTGTTTCTTTATAATGCTGAATAATGTTCCAAGGCCTGGATGGACCACAGGTGGTTTACCCATTCACCTACTGAAGGACATCTTCAAGTCACTTTCAAGTTTTGGCAGTTATGAATACATCTGTGAACATCCAGATGCAGAGTCTCATGTGGACATGTTTTCAACTCATTTGCTAAATACCAAACACCATAATTGCTGGATCATATGGGAAGAGCATGTTCAGTTTTGTCAGAAACCACTGAACTGCATTGCTACATAGCTGTACCATTCTGCATCTCCTCCAGCAATGAAGGAGTGGTCCTGTTGCTCCACATCTGTGCCAACATTTGGTGTTGTCAGGATTACAGATTTTCACCATCCTAATAGGTATGGGGTGGTGTGCATCACAATGCTTTTGAGGCCAGCAGTGAGAGCATCTTGGATAGTGGTGCCTGGGTGGCTCAGTGGGCTAAGTGTCTACCTTCAACTCAGGTCATGATCCTGGGGTCCTGGGATGGAGCCCTGGGTCAGGCTCCTAGCTCAGTGGGGAGCCTGCTTCTCTAGCTCTCTCTGCTCCTCCCTGCCCTACTCTCTCTCTCTTTCTCTCTCTCCCAAATAAAAAATAAACTCTTTTAAAAAAAGAGAGCATCTTGGATCGATTCCAAGACTTTCTGTTCACTTTCATCTATGAAACCAGTTGCATCCAGTTTGTCCTGTCCTCCTAACAGATTCAAAGCTGCTCCATCCGGCATCACAGGCTAGCCTTCTCCCTTCTCATCTTATCTCCAGTTCTTACAAGGTTAGGGTGTGAGAGGAGGGATTGAAGATAAAGGACAACCTCTCTTTACACCTCTGTTGTCAGCCTCTGCTTTATCATCACTGCTTCTCTGATAACACTTCCAGGGGTCAGGTGTCACCCAGGAAGCAGCCAGGGTACAGACCAGAAGTCTCAAACATAGATTCTTCCCATTGTTCCTGCTGACTCCTGAGACACCCACACATCTTCGCCCTCCTTGGTGCTGGGCGAGTAGGTTCTCCTGCGGCCCCTTTCAGCTCTACTGTCTTTCCCCTTTTCCTTTGTCATGCACACAGTGTGCTGCCCAAACAGAGGCCCCAATGCAGAAGGAGGTCTCAGTCCTCCCTTCCTAAGGTGCCTCCAGTCTTGATGAGGAATTCTCTTGAAGTCTTTCCCTTGTGTTCAGGCTAAGGATGGGGAGAGCAGAGAGAAGAGAAAGGAAGGAGGTGGCCCCTCTTTAAGAACTTTCCAATAGCCCCTAGGCCAGTGGTCCCACTGCTCTTGCTCACTCCCTTCCCCCATATTCTCCCCCCGTAGACCAAAGAGGAGAAGGACCTGGGGTTGTGGTGGTTATTGTAGGGCATGTTCTCTTACTAGAACAAGACTCTAATCCTGCTGTGAGATGTGGTGCTAGGGCACCCAAATCTCCTTTTCCCTCAGCTTAAGGCCCAAGTTTTAAATCAGAGGGACACCTGGAAAAGCTCCCTGGGGATCTTAATATAAGACATCAGAGGTATAGAGAGAAGGGGACGTCATAGCTATCCCCATCTGAGCATTCAAGCAGTTAATGACCTATTGGCCATTAATGTCAAAAAGCAATTATACCTTAGGCCACAATTCACCTTCACCTTTTCTTGACCTGCCCTTGGTGATGAGCAGCCAAGCATTATTTCCCTGGTGACACGGCCTCATCCCTTGAACATGGTGTCAGACCACATCTTAGCCTGTTCCCCTTCAAGGAAATAAACTCCTCCCCCTCCCCACTGCCCAGCTCCCAGTTTTCCTGACCAGGACTTGGGTGATATAAATGCAAAGCAAGCCTGATTGTAATTTCTGAAGACCCCAAGAGGATAACTATCAAAATGAGGCCAGTTCTGATTGGTTGAGTTTTCATTAGTAGAGATCGTTAAGAGTCTGACCCGTGAGGCTCCACGGTTCATGTCTGGTGTGAGGCTCCGATGTGTGGGTGTGCAGGGCTTCCCACATGCTATTAGTTGCCTTTGTCTCTCCACTGTGCTTTACTTTATAAAGATCACTCTGGGTTCCTCTTCTGCTGAACCTAATTTTTCCCTCCAGGGGTAACACTTTTCCTGCTTTACAATAATGGTGCAACTTCAGTGATTTAATTTAGAGAAACAATGAAGTGACCATTAAAGTGTTTAGTAAATGGGTAAAAAGCTTTTCACACATTTCTAAAAAAAAATCTAGGTTCCTGTATTCTGGAAGTTTTACCAAGTATGGGCCATAAAGAAGTAGCCCCCTAGACATATACTTTTTTTGTTGTTGTTGTTATTTGACCCATTCCAGCATTAAATTTCATTCAAATCTAGTTACAGTGAAAGGAAAAGGTAAAATCTGGCCCCTGGAGCAAAGAGGTAGTTCATTCCATGAATTGCTCCTGTGGGGCAGAAGCAACAACAGGGACAGGCTACGGAGACCATGGAGTTTGGGGGGACAGGGTTAGGCTGTCTTCAGGTGATGCCCTCAACACGAGGCAGGCCAGGCTAGAATGAGAGGAGTTCAGGTAGGTTCCCAGCTGAGCTGGGACAGCTCTTGGGGGTAGAGCCCAGCGCTCAGAGGAGGCTTTGGTGAAAGCATGCAATGGCATAAAACTATGAGCAGGGGTGGAAACAAGCAGGGCAGTATATTCAGGGTGTATTTTGCAGTCACAGGTGAAAAAACCTGGTGGTGACTTGAATGCAGAGGACAAAGGGAAATAAGAAATCCATGATGACTCTTAGGTTTTTAGCTTTGAACAAAAATAGTGATGTTTCATGGGGATGGCGGTGCCATTTAGGGGGATTCAGATGATGGGGAGAACAGGGGCCCAAATGTGGGGTGGGGAATCTGAGGACATTGAACCCTTGGAGAAGCAGAGGACACAGCAGCATTGGAAAGGGGCAGATCGCTTAAAAGTTCCTGGAGTTGGGAATCACCTGTCTTTCCTGACAGTCTTGAGTTAATTTGCAGTGGCTTCTTTGTTCTGTATAAACCTTGCCCTTCTCTGGAGTGTTCTTGTCTTCATCTCAAAAGACAAATCTGGGCTGGAGAGAATTGTTTTCCCCGAGTCTGCATTTATAGAGTAGATAGTAGTGCTTAAAGAACTTTATATGTTTCATGAAGCTATTTCTGTAAGTGGATTCAAGTAGATATTAACCAGTAAATACAGTATTCTAAATGCCAATGATCTGTACCTAAATAAATGTTCTGGTATCAAAAAAAGCATGTAAAATCTGGAGAGAGAGAACTTGGGAGGGAATTTTCAGGAAAAAAATGGTTGTAGGGGTTGATGAAGAGCTAGAGACAGGAAAGGAGATGCACAAAGAATGCTAAGGGACATCATTAAGGAGTTCAGGTTTATGAAATCTTTTCTCTTCTCCCCTGGGATACCCCAGGGCATCTTTCTTCCTTAAAGAAAATTCAGGTTGTTTCAGGGGTCAAAGGTGCCTCAGCAGTGATGTGACCATATGGCTGGTGGAATATTGGGGAAATAATCAGGAAAAACAAGGTAATATAGAGGCGTGCCCTGCTCATGTATTGACAGAGAAAAACATGCAGGGGCCATCAGTGTCCGTCTTAAGGCTGAATGTCAAGGGGGCTATAACTAAGCATCGTCAAGATTCCAAGCTCTGAAAAACTCAGGAATGCATCTGAGCTACCGAAGAGCATAGAAATAATCGGCACTCTGCTACCTCGTCCTCCTTGCACTGAAAGGAAGGTGGGGAAGACCCACATCGTCCGACCTTACTTCCGTTCCTGAATCCAAGTGGTAGTGCAGCTAGGTCCTTGTCGACCTCTCTGGATCAGAGAAGAAGGGATTTCCTCATGAACAGGGCTCAGGGAAAGTGACTAATGATTTCTGTAGGTGGCTTACAAAGCTGGCCATGCCACCAGGTGGGTTAGGGCAAGTGGTGCAAACCTAAAGCAAAAGTCAAAGAGAAAGAGGCAAGCTCAGTGGATTTGAAACATCTGTCTTCCATTGCCAGCTCAGACCCTGACTCTGACTATGGTCTTGGGTTCCTATGTCTTAGTTTCCCTGCTCAGTAAAGGTAATGGTAACTAGGTCATAGACTATGTGTTTATCGTAAAATAGTATTAAGTGGCTTGCCTTAAAATACTATCTGGATGTAGCATATTATTTATATATAAAAGTAAAGATATTAATATGGCTACAGATATGGATAATACAGATGCGTGCGCGCACACACACACACACACACACACACACACACACACCCAAGACGCCCAGATAAACAGTCCACCTCTTTTCCTATACTCACCTTCTTGCCATAGTCACTCCTAACATACTGGACCCTTTATTTTTTAAGCATTTCAAGGCTTTTCCTACCTCAGGGCCTTTGCACTTCCTGACCCCAATGCCTAGAATGCACTTCTTCTTGGTGTTTGCGTGTCTTCTTATTCTGGTTCCTGCTTAGTTATCACCTGCTCGGAAGAGTGTTTGATGAACTTTTCTATTTAAATTAGTATGCCTTTCTAGCCTTTGCATCTATTTACTACTTCCTTTTCTCCACAGTATTTATCACCACCTGACTTCATGATGCATAGGCATCTGTTTATGTCCCACTAAAATGAAAGCTTCATGAGAACATGGAACTGGTTCACATCCATATCCCCAGGGTCTAGGACAATGCCCAGAATACTGAAGGTAGCTCAAAAATAATTCTGCGGAGTGAAATAAGTCAAGCAGAGAGAGTCAATTATCATATGGTTTCACTTATTAGTGGAGCATAACAAATTGCATGGAGGACATGGGGAGTTAGAGAGGAGAAGAGAGTTGAGGGAAATTGGAAGGGGAGGTGAACCATGAGAGACTATGGACTCTGAAAAACAACCTGAGAGTTTTGAAGGGGTGGGGAGTGGGAGGTCGGGGTACCAGGTGGTGGGTATTATAGAGGGCACGGATTGCATGGAGCACTGCGTGTGGTGCAAAAATAATGGATACTATTATGCTGAAAATAAATAAAAAGTAAATTTAAAAAATAATAATGATAATGATAATTCTGCTGAGTGAGTGAATGATACCAAGACAAGCAATGATGCTCAATTCAACAGTTAAAAATGTTAATCTAGGGCGCCTGGGTGGCTCAGTGGGTTAAGCCGCTGCCTTCGGCTCAGGTCATGATCTCAGGGTCCTGGGATCGAGTCCCGCATCGGGCTCTCTGCTCGGCAGGGAGCCTGTTTCCTCCTCCTCTCTCTCTCTGCCTGCCTTTCTACCTACTTGTGATCTCTCTCTGTCAAATAAATAAATAAAATCTTTAAAAAAAAATGTTAATCTAAACTCTGAGCAATGAGGGTTTGAGAATCCAAATAATGTTATAATAGATTGCTTAATATTATCCGCCGTGACGGAAGTGGATAGCCCCTTGAGGGATGGGGGTGTGGCTTTTAGTTGAACTGCAGTTGTTAGTACACTGGTCAGGATCAAGGGTTGTGGAGCTGGGGTGGGAGGTGAGAGGCAGAGGGCAGGTTGTAAGGAGGCAGTGGGAGTGCTGAGGGGAGGTTGGGTTGCTGCAGACGCCCTTTCCTTAATTCCCCCCTGCCACATTGTTCTCTCCAGCTGGCGAGAGTGAACAGGTATGGTGCCACGCCAAAGCCACTCAAGGACAAGCCTCTCCCACCTTCAAGCAACATTCTTCCCGTGGGAGGCTTCCCTGGGAAAATTCCAGTGGGACCAAGGGGTAGCATCCGTAAGTGGGGTTGCTTCAGAGAATGAAGTTGGGGTGGCCAAGAGGGCATCCCAAGGGACAAGCAAAGGAAAGGGAACCTGTGGGACAGGGCACTCAGCCCTTCCATTCTCTCTGACTTTCCGCAGCACCCACACCCTCTCCTCTACCAATGGGTCACTTCAGCCCCATTAATCTTCAGCTTCTACAGCTTTTCTTGGTAACTTGTCCCATATGTTTCTTACTCTGTGTACTGCGTATGTCTGTTCCATTCCTTATTTACAGTTTAAATTAGAAACGGGTGTCACTCTCTAAAGCAAATCAGCTACTGTCTATGTTTTCCTTTTCCCCTCTGGAAACCCCCCTCAACTCCGAGGGGTCTGTGCTGACAACCCCGAGTGGGGCTGACAGGAAGCTGCCTTTTTGGCCTTAGCCCCTGGTTCTCTTTTCATATTTATCCCATACTGTAGTGTCTGGCTGCCAGGGCCATTCCCCAAGGCAGCCAGATGCAATCCTCTCATTTGACAAGTATCTCTTGAGCCTCCAAGCACAGAAGAAGGCACCCTTCAGGAAACTTGGAGTCTAGAGGCTGAGGTTAGATCGCAAACACGTAGCCACAGAAACAAGCACATCGTTAAAGCAGATCGGTGCTGAGGGGAAAGTAAGTCATGCTACCTGATAGTTTCACTTGCTTTTGATGTCTAAGAATATGGTATTCAAGTCCCAAGGGACAAGTGTAAGTCAGGAAAAACTCAAGGAGCTGTATGTGTGAAAGATCTGAGGCGAGAGAGCGCTAGGGATGCTTAAGAAAGAGGGAAGACCAAAGTGGAAGGGTCAGTGTGAGGAAGGGGGGGTCAAGCACTGGGAGCAGACGGGGGGGAAAGAGACACTGAGACCAACAGGGGTTCTAGCAGTCACTTTAATGTCTTTTCATTTTATCCTAAGGGCAATGGGAAGTCATTAAAGAATTTATAGCAGAAAACAAAACGGTTTGATACGACTAAAACTCTAAGACTATTATCCGGCTAGTGCGCAGACGGTAGATCTGAAGGGAGGTGGGTGGACTAGTTAGCAGGTGGTCGCAGTGGCCCAGGGAGGAGACAGTGGGACCAAGAGCCGGGAGATCAAAATGGGGGTAGAAAGAAGTGGAAGGTCCTTGGGAAGACTTTTTTTTTTTTTTAGATTTATTTATTTATTTAGAGAGAGAGTATGTGTGCATGAGCAGCGAGGGAAGGGGGCAGAGGGAAAGGGAGAGAGAGAATTTCAAGCAGACTCCACACTGAGCTCGGAGTCCAGTGGCGGGGGGGGCTTGACCCCAGACCCCGGGATCGTGACCTGAACTGAAATCAAGAATGAGACACTTAACCAACTGAGCCACCCAGGCACCCCTGCAGGACATCTTAGAGTATCCCTCCAGCCCTTGACTGCATACTCTGGGGTTTCCCGTAAGTGAGAAAAGTGAATGCCCTCCGTGGGTATGCCACGGTCTCAGGGACACGCAGTCCCAGGCAATCCCTACCTGACGTGCCCTCTTCGCTCCTGCATTGGCTTGGTTTATAGTTCAACACAGCTCACTGAAGTAATGTGTGTGAAGTTCATGGCCATGACTTGCTCAGGGTAGGCCTGCAACAAATGGTAGCTAGATGTTAAACGTCATCCACAAAGCTGAACACAACTCCGCCATCACAGCGTCTTTGGGGCTCTGCCGCCAACTTCTTGTGAGGAGCTTCAGGGAGGATCAACTCATCAGTCCTCTTTGAAAACTCCCCATCTTGCTATTTCCCAGTCATCTTCCTCCTGTGATCCTTTGGACAGGTGACAAGTGCTCAGCCATCTACATACACACGCCCTAGTGGAAGGGAGTGGAAAGCATTGGTAGATTAAGCTGTTGGCCAGACTGCACCACTATCATGATGCATAACCAGTTGTTCACATTCCCACCATGGCGTCAGTCCTCAGCCTGGCATTGTGATTACAGAACAAGCTCCATAGGACAGGGACGCTCCTCCAATGTTGTTTCCCCGCAGTGGTCAAAGCACTAGCCAAATACAGATTTGTTGAAATATACTCTGAGAAAGGTACAACGAAAATAAGCAAGATTAATGAGGAATTGCATGTGGGTTGGGTGTTACCACTTATACCATGCTTTGTGTCCACAGCCTCACCGAGCCTCCCAGATGTGATGCAGTAAGTAGAGTCATCTCTAGTCCATAAAGGAAAAACTGATGGCTTTATGGGAGGCCATGACTTACCAAAGTCACATGGAGAGTCATACAAGCACCAGAATAGAGCTCTGGGCTTCTGGTGTAGGTTGCCATGTTGGACGACTCCAGGAGGGGGCATTTATGCAGGCCAGAGAGTAAAGGGTGCCCCTCAAGAATGGGCAGTAGTGGGCAGGGCTGTACAGAATCCTCACACAGACTTGTTACATTTGGCTTATAGGTTTTATTCCTATTGCAATGCAAAAGACAGACTCTAAGGCATAAACTAATTTATGTTCATCTAGTTAGAAAGTGGCTAAGCTAAAACAGGAAACCAGGTCCGTTGACTCCCAAACCTGTGTTCATTCTGTTGCTTCGTGGGTCTCCAGTGTGGACTTGCCGTCTTGTGTTTCTGCACCAATGCCTCTTAACCAGGAGTCTGGGTAGCCTTTGAACACAGGATGTTGTGTTAAGACCAGAAACCCATGAAGCCACAAAATGAACATGGCCCATATTTCCAAAGCATCAATTTTCATAAATGATTTGGAGACAAATCATTGCTTTTGTATAATGCATCATGGAGTCTAATGCATCAATTACATCAGATGTTAAAGATGAAACATAGAACTTTGAAGAAATTCCACACTTGCCATCAGCACCTTGGGGTGGTGACCCACAGACATGGTCCCAGTTATTCCCCTGCACTCCTGATCATTTACTTTTTTCTGTGTTTTGGGGTGCTTTGGGGGAAAGTTTGAGAAGCACCCGGTGACACCATGCTGGTTTTCCATAACACTGAGCTGCCACTATCATTGGACAGGAAAGAGAGCTCCATAATATGTGCACTTTCTATGGGTATATTTTGTCTGTGGGTATGTCTGGAGAGATGGGAGATCAATGAATTTAAATGTAAGCTAATTAAAGCAATGAAAGGCAATGACTTTAACACAGAGTCTTGCAAAGAATAGGTAACTGAGAGTTAATTATATATATATATATATTTACATATATATGGACAATATAAAAAGTACACACAAAGTACACTCTGTACATACAATATATTTATATATATGTACTATATATATTGTACATATAATATATATATTTATATGTGTGTACAATATATATATTTATATATATTTTAACATAGGTACAATATATATATGTATATATGTACAATATATATATAAAATTAACTCTCGGTTACCTATTCTGTGCAAGGCTCTGTGTTAAAGACATTGCCTTTCATTTAGCTTTAATTAGCTTACATTTAAAACTTGTTGGTACATATATATGTACATATATATATATATATATTATTTCTTAGGTCTCATGATCATCATAAGAACCACAAATCTTTTGTAACCAAGGTCACAATCTCTAGGCATTACATGTATCACAGACATTGCAGAAAAGGACCATAATGATGCCCAGGTAGGCATTCAGAGCTCCCCGGAGGAAGCAAATTTCTCATTATCATTACATTCCCTTGGACATAAGACATCAGTTTCCCTGTCTGCAGCTGGGTGGAAAGAAGACTTTATTCATCTGAAACTGGCTCTGGTGTATTAAGTCTTCATCTCAGGCTAATGGTGGAATGTACATGCTGGCAGGGTCTTCAGTGTTAACTAACAGGCTGGGGTTAATGGGGGGACAGATGGATGGTGTCCACCCAGAAACCTGATCTCTCCATTTACTGGACTTGATGCACCCAGGGCAGCAGTAACCACCGTAATCACTGCTGATGATGGGAGAGCTCGTTCTATTACAGAGAAGCTTTTTGTGTTGTATTTTCTTACTCTGTTGACAAATCACTGATTTCTTCCTTTGTAAAAGCTAGCTGGAATAGCAGCTTTTCGGAATTATTTCCGTAGAAACGATTTCATATTGGAATTTTGGTGCCGAACCAACACACTAAAACCACCTTAATGTAGACAATGACACAAGCATACATTGGTCCTGCTTTTTTCTGACTGCCTTTGCTCAGGACATGTCTGTCCCTCGTGGCTTTTCACCATGAAAGGATGCAGTGATTTGGTCTCAAATGTTAAAAGAGTCAGATGGTCTCATGGGTTTACCCGTAATGCTTAGGAGGCCGTAAAAGGCTCAGGAACACTGAACACTTAAAAAATGGCAGCTTGATGAAATGTCTATGATTAGAGTGTACAACGCTCCAGCCAGCTTGCTGTATTAGTGCTTTCCAAAGTGTCATCCTCCCCTTGATCCCCTCAGGAAACTTCCCATCCAGGTTCATAAGAGTTAGTGGGATGAGGCTGGGGACAGCAGTCAGAGGCAGGGGGGGCACGTGCTGCTACTTCTAGTTTCACTCAATGATTAAGATGGAAATCTGTGTTTCTAGATCCGAATGTGATTCTTAAACGTCGGCGCAACTGTAGTTTTATGCTTCACTGAGAGATGACTTAATATGCTTCTGATTAGAGCCAGATGTAAAATAAGATGAAACTATAGTCACTGCTGAGACTGGGTTCTTTGTTCTTTGAATTGTATATAGTGCACAAGCAGGAGACAACAGGACCCGTGAGGGATGTTGCTTATGGCAACACAGAGTCCAGGAAGCCCTCTGCCTTTATCTACACATCACTAGGGAGTCCCGAGTCTGCCTGCTCTCCCTTAGCCACCCCCCAGGGAACCCCAGGTGGAGGGGATAGAGAAATAGGGTTTGGATTGAGATTGCCCTAAGGTTTGCAATGGAAATGAACTGAATCTTCTGTGGGACAACAGCAGTTTAAACTGTTTGATAAGATTTAGAATTAGTTGGTAATAATCAAGAGTTACCCAGGAGGGAAAGGAACAATGGGGTCAAATCTTCAGTTGGGGACATGAAGATGCTGACAAAGAACCTCAGAATTGCATTCTGGGCCAGAATTACACAGCTCCTAGTACATAGAGCTATTCTTGCTTCCCCCGAATGTACTGGAGCCAGAAGGGGGAACATTGGCAAGGAGAGTATTATGAACTAAATGTCTGTGTTCTCCCAACCCCCCAAATTCATATGTTGAGGCCCTAGCCCCCAGTGTGAGGATATTTGGAGATGGAGCCTGTAAAGAAGTAATTAAGGTTAAATGAGGTCATGGGATGAGGTCTTGATCCAATAGGATTGGTATTCTTATAAAAAAAAAAAAAAAGACATTGGAGGATCACTTTCTCTCTTCACACATATAAGCTCTGTTTAGAAAGAGAGCTTCCACCAGAAACTGAACTCCCTGGAACCTTGATCTTGGACTTCTAGCCTCCAGAAATGCAAGAAAATAAATGTTGTCTTAGCCACCCAATCTATGGTATTTTGTTATGACACCCCAAGCAGTCTAATGCAGAGAGACTTTCCTAGCTCTGAATCTGACTCCATGTCAGTCTTGAGACAGAATGGGAAGGGTGCCATGAATTTGAGAGCTAGGTCCTGCTATAGACTCTACCATGACTTAGCTGTGTTGCCTTGGGTAGATCACTTTATAATTCTGGGCCTAAAGATTCCTCAGCTCTTAAGTTGGGATAAAAGATCATGTCTAAGTAGTCCCACAGGATTACTGGAGAAGGAAGAATCAAATACTTAGAATAATAAGACAACAGCTAGTATTGTTTGCACATTTACTATATACTGAGCACTACTCTAATAAATTGATTGATTGACTGATTGATTTTGAAGTCAGGTTTACTGAGATAAAATATAGTGAAATTCACCTTCTCTAGTGTAAAGTTCTGAGTCTGGGCAAACACAGTCACTTAACTGCCACCATAATGGAGTTGTGGGACATTGCTATCATCCCCCAAAATTCTTTTGTGTCCCCATAAAGTAAGCCCCCTCCAACCAATTCCCATTCCCTGACAAACATGGGTTCTCTAGACTTATAATTTTGCCTTTTCAAGAAAGTCATATAAATGGCATCACACAATGGCACCACAGAGCTTTTCTAATACAAAAATTTAATCTTTAATTGATCAGTTGATTAATTGATTTAATGAATCCATTAAATCAATTAATAATCACATAATAATTTAAGTGATTAAACAATTGATCATTTCATCTTCATAAATATATTTTGGGGTAGGTACAATAATGATAAGATGAATAGATATGAAATGATAAGAAAAATCAAAAAAGTATTAGATAAACATGAGGTGTTATTATTGTTATTTTCATCATTTTTATTACTATTTCATGGTAGAATAAAGCAAAATCAATTTTTGGTGGAAATTTTATATTCAATTTACCTTATCTACTAACCTAGAATCCAAGTTTCCAGAGAGAGCAATTTTAGCTATGTCCTTTACCTTCAAAACATGATCAATTGCCTTATTCTGACAGCAGAGATTTAATTGTGGGGAAAAAAAGTATTTGCAAAAATATGGTTACTGTAGAAACAATGTCCACAATAGCCAAACTATGGAAAGAATCTAGATGTCCATCAACAGATGAATGGATAAGAAGGTGTGGTGTGTATATATATACATATTCACACAATGGAATACTATGCAGCCATCAAAAAAACCCAAAATCTTGCCATTTGCAACGATGTGGATGGAACTAGAGGGTATTATGCTAAGTGAAATAGGTCAATCAGAGAAAGACAATTATCATATGATTTCTCTGACATGAGGAATTTAAGAGACAGGGTGGGGGGCTGTGGTGAAGTAAGGGGAAAAAAATGAAACAATATGGGACCAGGGAGGGACACAAACCATAAGAGACTCTTAATCTCAGGAAACAAACTGAGGGTTGCTAGGTGGTAGTGGGGGAGGGATAGAGTGGCTGGGTTATGGACACTGGGGAAGGTATGTTCTATGGTGAGTGCAGTGAATTGTGTAAGACTGAGCATTCACAGACTGTACCACTGAAGCAAATAATAACATCATATGTTAAAAAATATATATAAAGTTAGCAATAGGGCCCAGCACATCCTCTCTTTGACTAATTCAAAAATACTTGGCTTGAAGTTACTACTTCATAATCCCTGACCACACTGTTAATAGAAAAAGATACTGAGAGATTTCAGAGCTATGAATAACAGTGGTTTCCAGCGTAACAATAATCAGTCCCCACTGTAAAGGAGATGATGATCAGGCTGTCACCAGGGCTCCGCTTGACTCAGCCTGATCTGGGTTCATTTTGGGCTTCTAGGCAGAGTAAGAAGGGCTGAATTTCTTCCCATGAAGTATCCCCTGGTTCAGTAGCCACACGCTATGGAAGCATCCCATCACTCTTCTTAATAGAAGGATTATGATCTTCCTGGATGTGGTCATAGAGTGCCCACAGTCTGACCACAATAGTTCCACTTCTCCAATGAGAATATTTTGCATAAACTGTTTCTCTCTCCCTTTTTAAAGCTTCATATTACAGATGCAACACATAACAAATAAGTAAATAAGGTCCAGCTATTTCTTAAAATTTACAGCTTTCATGAATTTTTAAGGAACAGGCCAGGAGAAACTGCTGAAGCAAAGCAGTTGGGTAGAGGGTATGACAAGAAGGTCTAGGAGCCTCTTCAATATTTCATGTGCCCCAAAGCCTCTGACAGCTAATCATCTCTTAATGGGACTTGCCCTTTGGCCTTTGTGTTTCTAAGGGAGTAAAATGTTTGGCCTCCAAACAAGTTATCACTCACTCATTGACTAAACACAAGCTGAAAGTGGCCTCCCAGGCATCATTGGTCTTTGCTAGTTGAGTGTAGAAGGTCCCAGATTAGCATTACTCACCTTTAAATCACCAGTGGTTTCAAAGCCACCTAAGCACTTGCTTCAGATCTGGAGATAGCCTCCCATTGCACCTCTCCCATTATGCCTCTCCTAAACATAGATGGGAAACCAGACATCATGGCAGCCGGAGAATGAGTTGTGGAGGGGTCAGCCATGATCATTAGGGGGAGATGAAAGAATTGAATAAGACAAAATGCAACATGGGATTTTGGAATGGAACTGGACAAGTGAGTGATATTTGAGAGGAAATTCAAGGAAAGGGAGCAGGAATGGACCTGGAAGGGACCACACTGAGCAGAATGGAGGCAATAGGAGAAGTGAAAGGAAGGGAAGGGAGGTGGGGAGGGGTTAGAAAGATGACGAGGGAACAGGGAGGATGGTAGATGCATTGTGTGTTCATTGCAGTGGAAGGAGGAGAGATAAGCTTGTCACCTCCTCTCTCATCTCCCAGCACACCAGGAAAAGAGATTGTGCCTTCCTCTTTAACTTGTACCAGCAATAAATATTCTTTGTATATTTGTAAAAATGAGAAAGAACCTAGCGAGGCTCCTGGTGTGAAGAGTGGTTTCAAAGTGGCAAGCACCAAGAGTTCCCTAATCCTAGTTTTCCAACGTGGAAAAATAAAGCATATTGTTTGTTAGGTCAAGGGGAAATTTTCACAATTTACAACCTTATGACCAAGAGTGTATACCCAAAGAATGCTCCTTTGGTAAGAAATATTGTTGAACTGATTGGATGCGTCCAATTTGACTTAAACATAGTACAGTCATTGATTACTAACACAAGACAATTTTACCCATGGTCTTTTAATATTTTCTTCAGGATTTATTGTCTTAAACACCTTTCACACAGTTATATTTAAAGGATGCTCAGGTATAGGTATTTTAACTAGAGCACAGAGGTTATTTTTGATTAATCTGATCATTCTATACATGTCACCATCAAAATTATGTTGTGTCAGGGAAACAAACAGTAAGAGATAACTGAACAGTCCTTTTCTTGATATACTTTAAAAACAAGATCCATTATTTTCCATAATTTCATCTATTTTAGACACTATGGAATTCCTTTTTGACCATAGGCCTCAGATTCGCTTTGCTGACTTAAGCAAGTTGCCATGATAAAAGGCCAAGATGGTCATCAGTCCTCCTGTTTTCACTCTTTAATGCTCTTCTTTAAAAAAAAAAAAAAAAAAAAAATTATGTATTTATTTTAGAGAGAGAGAGGGAGGGAAAGAGAGAGAGCAAGTGGGGGGAGGGTCAGAGGGCAAAAATCTCAAGCAGACTCCCCATTGAGCACAAAGTCTCACCCAGGGTTCCATCCCAGGATTCATGAGATCATGACCTGAGCTGAAACCGAGTGTCAGACACTCAACTGACTGAGCCACCCAGGTGCCCCACTTTAACTTTCTTCTTGAGTTTGTCCTTTTTCTCCAGCTTCAGAAGATGTGAGATGCTGATCACAAGATGTAGAAAAATAATCCTCCATCTTATGATTATGACATCATTCTAGACTTCCCCCCAAGATCAAATAGTTTCAGGTCAGTACCATAGACTTCCCCTCTATTGCACAGATGACAAATCAAGAAAGGAATAGGTTCCCCCACACAACTCAGGGAGCTCTCAGACTCCATGTGGACTCCAGAATTTTTGGTTGAATTCTAAAAAGTTATGAATTTCACTAAACAGTTCTTATTTGTCGCACTGAATAAATGAGCCAGTTCCCATCCATTTAATTTAAGATGGTTCTGACATGAATTCAGGGAGTTACTGGAGGTTAGATAGGAGAGTAGTGAACACTGATCTCTTTTTAAGAACATTTGAGAATTCCTCTCCAAATATCAGCACTCATAAGAAGGCTACTCGGAGACATTATATGCTTACCAACCAACCCCCTCATGCCCGCCAGACATGACTGAGATGCAGCCATCTTTCTTGAGGCATGTGATCTGTTAGCAGAAGAAAGAGAAGAAAGGGATGCTTGCCATGTTGCCAGAGCTGTGCTGAGAGGCACCGGACTGTCTTTGGGCAACTCACTGAGCTGCCACAGGACTGAGAGTTCCTTGAAATGGTGCAATTTGAGCTCATCTTCAGGAGCTCGTTGGGGAGTGGGTAGAAAGGAAAAGGGATCAAACTACCAAGAGGCATGAGTAGGATTGACCTGGGCAAAGCACCACATGACGGGCCGTAGAGGCTGAACACAGGGAATACTGAATCTCTGCATTAGAGATCGCAAAAGCCAAACACTCAGAACGACCCGTGAGAACAAGTATAAGACATCCAGTGGGCAGCTATTATTGTGTGCACTGACATAAGCTCCTTCAACTCTCTGAGATTTGGGTGCATTATTTGCAACGTGAAAGCAAACCAATGTCTACCCTTGAGTGTAACTACGGGGTTCAAGTGGAAATTCTTTGAGTGGAAATTCTTTGGAAAGGTGAATGACTCTGTGCTGGTGGACGATGATGGTGACCAAGTGGTGGCGAGCGATTACAGAACCACAGGGGTTTGTGCTGAAAATAATCCAGATCTGGTCTAACCTGTCCACATTTTACCAGTAAGCCAGACCTGAAGTGACTCAGCCAAGCTAGTTAATGGCACAGCAGGAACCAGGTCCCCAGGGTCTTGGGTTGAAGAAAATAAAAAATCTCAAGTCCAAATCAACTTCCTGGTGACATGGGTTTCCCATCTGGCTTCAGTTCAGTCTGGTGAGTGTAGCACAGAGCAGGGGCCTGATCCCTGGAGGGCGCCACCCCACCCCACCCACCACCTTGGCAGGTCTGATGCTGGATGCAGCCTCTCTGAGTCCCTGTGTCATACTTGGGATGGCATTCCATCTCACAGATATTGAAACCAGGGTGTGAGGGCAAGTTGCCAGGTGGCACATTGCAAAACAAATGCCCCGTTGTGTTTGCGGCTGTGCCGTATGTGGCTTTGTGAAGTCCAAAAGCCATCCAGTCGCTGTGACTGGAATGTGACAGTAATTTGTAACAACGGTGACTCTATTCCCCCCGCCCCCTTGGTCTACTTTTGTGACATGCTCCAAAATCCTGAGAAAGGCCTGCAAAAGAAATGTTCAGAAATGTTCTAAATGGGTTTGGAAAACTTGTGAACCCTGTCTGAACTTTTATTAGGTTCTCCCACAACTCACCCGTTTGACATCAGAACAAGGAAAGCATTATTTATAACAGCGTGTGTGAAATCCCAGAAGGGACTCTTGAAAGAATTAACGTGAAAAATGTGTCCCAAAGAGACTTCAAACATAAAACAAATGATCAGATGGGAAAACATGTAAATCAAAAGTGGGATCTTTTTTTCCTCCTTTAAAGGAAACAGGAGCTTTTTCTCTGGCCATTTCCAACATCGGACAGAGAAACTGGGCGAATCCGGGCTATCATCAGAGCACCTGTCCCTGCAGAGCGAGGCACAGAGGGGAATCGTGTGCACTGGCTCTTCCTAATGTCTCCAGAATGGAGGAGATAAGATAGTAAAGGCTACAGGGAAGGAAAAGACACCTTGAATGCATCAGTGCATTGGAATTTACAAAGCACTTTCCCAAACTTTTGACTGTTTGAGTGTTTACCTCACCATAAGCCCGGGAGGTATAAAATGTTACCCATATTTCATAGTTGGAGCAACTAGGACAGCAGTTTAGCAACTAGTCGTTGACTAAAAGTCCTGGAGCCCAGCTTCCAACACCACGAACTAAGTGTTGCCCATGGCGTTACCAGTGTGTATGCACAGGAATATGGAAAGCATGGCATCTTGTTAGGTGAGCACATCCCACAGTGGGATTTTAGTCGTCTGATTCTAGATGTATGGAGGTGATTCTCTGTCTCTCTCCCTCTCCCCACAAACACACATGCAAATTAGTTAATTCACTAAGTTAAACAAAATCAAATCTTTTTTTTCCCGCCAAACTCTCAAGATACCTTAAGACTCTGTGTATCATGATTGTCACAGAAATGAGGCAACTTACAGGTTATAGGGTTTTTGGTGGCCTGACCTAGAAACCTCTGTGGGGAGCTGGCTCTTAATCTTTTGAGGGCCCAGTATCCAAAAGACTACCATGTGTTTGTCCATAAGGTCCTAGTTCTCTTTTTATCCCACACAGACCAACTATATATTGATCATAAATCTGAATTCTAATTGAAATATTTCCATAAAGTCAATAAATATGTCTTTTCCACTAAAAACCTGCACAGAGACCTCTCACTCCACGGGACTCTGCACCGTGTAGCTCCCTGCACTCACCACAAGTCTTCTTCCTGGTGCAGGTCTGTGGGTCACCAGCACCTGAAGGGAGCTTTCCTCTTTGGTGTCCCGAGTCCTTGGGAGTGTCTAGAAACATGGGGAACCCCTTGTGTATTGGCACACATTTCCTTTCCCAAAGTTCTGGGCCCATGGGGCTCCAGGGTCATGAGCCGGGCAGTTCCTCAGTGGGGCCAGCAGCACCAACATGGCGTCCTTTCCGGTCCATCGCTGCCTATGCCACACAACTTCTGTTTTGAATATCATCCCTGATGGGAAGTATTGACATCACCTTAGGCATGTCCAGGCAGCTCCATGAAGGAAATCTGTGCCCATGGAAGCCTGTTGGCCCATCACTGCATGGTGAGAAGTGAGTGATGAAACTGAAAGCTGATGGAAGGCCACCCACCTCTACTTAGTGTCAGAGCTGTGGGTGTGTTCAAAGTGAACAGTAAACATATGAGGGCACCTTACCCCGACCCAGGAATTTGTATCCCTACTTGTCAGATTTAGAGTCCTTGTACAGAGAATGGAGAAAAAACCCAACAGAATGTTCTCCTCCTTCGACACTCAAGATCTCTTTGATGCTAAGAGGGTTGTTGGAAATCACCAAGCATATTAAACAGACCGGACACTCTTAGCTCCTTGGGCTCAGGAGTTAGGGAGCATTTTTCAGGCACTGTTCGTCTCTTTCTTTCCTTTAATGAGACAGAAATGGACACCGACCATTGTAATCGGGCAGAAACTCGATGTGGCATCTGTCTGAGAACACGGGGCTGACCATCGGGTCTCATGCCTGTGTTTCTGTGTGCTCACCTGCTGTCCGGGCATCAGGCAGCATGTTTGAACTGGTAGTGCTGCATTTTCCAGCATGAAAACCAGGACCCACCACCAGTTTGCTCATGGTTTTGACATCAGACAGCCCCAGTGCGCTACAAACTGAAACGTGAAATTCTTAACTTTTCTCCAGGAAGTCAGAAATCCTAAACAAACTGTCCTTATCAAATGAAGTACCCCATGCCTGTGGTAATGCTCTCGACATCTAATGCCTCAGCTGTGCTGTTTTCACTAAAATGGACTTTCCCCAAACTGCATCTATTTATCTTTGGACATAAGGTCAATGGTAGTTAAGAGGCAAGTCCTAAGCTCGGGGTCTAAAAACTTGACTGCTTAACCATCAGAGCCTCAGTTGCTTCATCTGTGAAATGGGACTAATCGCTTCTACCCTGACCATGGCTGGATTGTGGGAGGGCATTTGAGGCAGCACTGTGCACTCATCCTAAGACCTGAGAGTGGAAGGAAGCTCTGGACTTGCCAAGAAAGTAGAGTCACTTGTTGGGTCATTCTGGACACAGTTTCCTGCTTGTTTCCTGGTCAACATGATCTTGTTAATTAGAAGACTGAGTCACCTTTACACCAGGAATCATGTGTGTGTGTGCGTGTGTGTGTGTGTGCGTGTGTGTGTGTGTGTGTGCGTGTGTGTGTGTTATCCAGGATGAACACCTGCCCAACATCGTCTCTGCCCTATCTAGTTACCAGAAAGAGAAAATCGTAAAAAATATTTAAAAAAAAAATACTTTGACCGTTTTTCGCCCTGCTTCTCTGTTGCTTTTTTCTTATGAAGAAATTGTGTTTCCCTCATGTTTTATAAATAATTAAAATTAACAAATACAAATAAAGGAAGGACAAAAGTGTCTCCTACCTGATGAGGGGAACTTGGTTTTCGGGAGACTGATGCCTCCTTTCTCCCCCTTCTCCACCAGGTCGGTGGCCACACAATGCTGCCCATTCGCTGGATGCCTCCAGAGAGCATCATGTACAGGAAGTTCACCACAGAAAGTGATGTCTGGAGCCTGGGTGTCGTGTTGTGGGAGATCTTCACGTACGGCAAACAGCCCTGGTACCAGCTGTCCAACAACGAGGTGTGCAGTGGGCTGGGCAAGACCCCTGAGGGCTGAGGTCCAGAGGCCAGAGGTCCACAGACGTGTGGCCTTGTGGGCGGCAGCAGCTCCCACATGGTCTCTCAGGACCTACACATCATGGGCAGAGTCTAGTCACTCTCTGAGTTTAAAAGTTCTAGAGAAAGAAAAGCAGTGTTTGCTCACACACCTGGGACTCACCGGTGGTGGGAGCACTTTGTGCTGCTCATCTGGTAAATTCGGAGCAGGTGTGGCAACCCCGTGCCTTCAGAGGCCAGCTAGGTTTTTTGGTAGTATTCCAATAGGTTTTAGGTTTGGTTTTTTGTTGTTGTTGTTTTGTTTTGTTTTGTTTTTTTCACATTTCACTAGAACATTCTTGTGTTTTATTTCCCTATTTCAATTCTTTTGCAACCGTTGTCTCTACTTGAGGCATAGCTTCTGGGTCAGGCACCTCACATCCTCTTCAGGCCCGCATCTGTTTTCTATCCCAACTCCACTCATTTCCACAGCTCGAGTGAGGTCCCCTTGTCAGTCAACACCCTGACGTGAAAGTTCCAGGCTCCATCATAGGCCAGTAAGACCAAAACACATTGAAATTCCTGAGTGAGGTAGCATCCCACAGACAGAAAACATTTCTCCACCAGGTTGGTGACCTCAGTGTGCCCAGAAAAAGGGATCTAAACCAATGAATTAATTGTTCTACAATAATTGTTCTCTTCCTTCAAAAAAAAAAAAAGCAAATGCTTTAAATGGGTTTCTTTAGAGCAGCCTTTCCCTTGCACAGACATCTGTGTTATCGGCTTTGTTTTTCCTCTTGTCTGACGCTGTCTTTGATCTCTATCCCGTTCAGGTGATAGAATGCATCACTCAGGGCCGAGTCTTGCAGCGACCTAGAACGTGCCCCCAGGAGGTCTACGAGTTGATGCTGGGGTGCTGGCAGAGAGAGCCCCATATGAGGAAGAACATCAAGGGCATCCACACCCTCCTTCAGAACTTGGCCAAGGCATCTCCGGTCTACCTGGATATTCTAGGCTAGGGCCCTTTCCCCCAGACTGATCCTTCCCAATGCACCTCCTCAGATGGGCCGAGAGGATGAACGTCGTTTAACTGCCGCCGGATGCCATCAATCTGCTGTTCTTCACTCGGACAGTATTAACAACAAAGACATGGAGAGGCTTTCTGAGGGAAGCCATGTGCACTTCTCCATCCATAGACACAGTACGGACTACTTTTTGGCATTGTCTCTTTCTCTCTTTCCACCTCCCTTAGTTTCTTCCCTGGTTTTTGTTTGGGTTTTTTTTTTTTTTTTTTGGTATTTTTTTTTTCCTTTTTTGGTCTTCCTCGCTTCATAGCCCCTACACTTTCTTTTGAATCAATCTGGCTTCTGCATTCCTATTAACTCTGCATAGACAAAGGCCTTAACAACCCTGATTTGTTATATCAGCAGACACTCTAGTTTGCCCACCACAACTAACAATGCCTTGTTGTATTCCTGCCTTTGATGTGGATGAAAAAAAGGGAAAACAAATATTTGACTTAAACTTTGTCACTTCTGCTGTACAGACATCGAGAGTTTCTATGGATTCACTTCTATTTATTTATTATTATTACTGTTCTTATTGTTTTTGGATGGCTTAAGCCTGTGTATGAAACAGGAAAACTTGTGTTTAATCTGGGAAGCCTTTATCTATGGGAGATTAAAACCAGAGAGAAAGAAGATTTATTACAAACCACAGTATGGGAGGAACAAAGACAACCATTGGGATCAGCTGGCGTCAGTCCCTACTTAGGAAAAACCCAGCGACTGTTAGCTGGGAGGAATGTATTCGGCACCTTCCCCTGAGGAGCTTTCTGAGGAGTACAAAGACTGTTGAACTCTGTGCCATGGACTATTCTTTTCCCATCACCAGAAACACTAGGGTGTAGTTGAGAGAAAAGATGGCTTCCATGAGACGCAAGATGGCGCATCACACGCCCAGACAGTCTTGTCTTTGCACGTCATGGTAACAACCCTGGTTTGTCTTTCCAGGTGTTGTCGGCTGAACCTTTGTCGAGTTTAGCTGAAAATGGGTGAATTCTTGTCCAGAGATCGTTTCAGGGTCAGGTGGGAAAGCCAAAGACTTGGAAAAGATAAGACAAGTTATAAATTCGGAGGCATTATATTGAACTTTTCAGATAGCAGTTCCCTCCGACCCCTCCCCTCCACCCCTACCTGTCCTTTAAACTGTGCAAGCAAAATTGTGCATGGTCTTCTTCGATTAATACCTTGTGTGCAGAAACTGCTGCTCCAGACGTCGTGCCCCTGATATGTAGAGCAGATCCATAAAGAGGTATAACATATAATTAGGGGAAGCTAATGGAGCTCATTAGCTGAGTATCAATGTCTCTGCGTCATACGACGGTGATGGGTTTTAGTGGAGATGGACCCTGAAGCCTGGATGTCCTCATCCACATGGAACGGACTGTGGGACTGTGGGAAGGGCAGACTCAGTCCCCGAGGGAAAAGAAACCTCACCCTGGGGGCATCACTTACATTGATGTTCAGTGTGCACAGGCTGAGACCTTGCTCTGGGCTCTGGGTGGGAGAGTGGTTTCATTCCCAGTGTACTCCATTGTCAGTATGCGGTTTTGTTTTTTTTCCACTCCATTAAAAGACGTAAAAATTTTAAAAAAAAAAAATCAGGCATAGCACGCCAATGGGAAGCTATGCCCAGACCAAGCTTTGGAGGTGTGCTTCTGGGTCTAGTGATGAGTTTTGCGAAAAGAGGTTGTAAATTTAAATAGAAATTTACAGTTATTTGGATGATCGGCTTTACCAAGAAAGAAAAATATTTCTGTTCCTCAAGAAAACTTGCTACCCTCTGTGAGGGGACTTTTGTTAACTTGACATCTTTATAACACAAGCCAGATTGAAAGTGAGTGATTTTAATTCATCTTAGGACATTTTATTTCGTATTTGTTTCTGAAGGTGCAATTGCTCTGTTTCAGTTTTGCTTGCGCCCTTAATTCCTGGAGCACCTTATTTTCCATTTATAGGTTTTTGAGAGCCCGTTCTCAAAAAAATCAAAAGTGTCGATTAACAGACAACAAAAGGAAATCCAGTAGCATCAGCAGTCAAGTGAAGGGGGTTGGACAAGATAATCCCTACAGTTCCTTCAAGTTCCACGCTGGCCTAGGAGACACGGGAGTTGAGCTGATCGTTCTCTTTGTCGGTGAAAAAACCCTCCAGAATGCACATAACAATATAACGAAAGCCATATCTCCATGGTATATGCCTGCACGAATCTATCGTATTAAGGACCACGGTACTGCTAAAACACTGTGGCACTCTGTGAAGCAGTAACGAAGGGGCAGATTGTACCAAACCTTCGTAAATTCCATCCGTGATGACCTGAACACCTGCACGGGTTTGTCATTCTGCGTGACCTGCCAGCTGCTTGGGGGGCGGGGCGGAGGGGGATGGCGGGGGCAAGGGGCGGGGGGCGGGGGGAGAAGCTGCAAGTGATTTGTTTTATTTTAACAGAGAGCAAAAGAGGTAAATATGCGGAGGGATCAAATTCGAGAAGGGCTGTGCAGTTTTAAAGCAAGGATTTGTTTAAGGCAAATGAGAAGATGGGAGGGTTCTATACCATTCCAATGTGTTTTCCTCTGAAAGCAAAAAGCAAAAAACAAAAACAAAAACAAACAAACAAACAAAAACTCCTTCCCTTCTGACAAGTCCCTCTAGGTCTTGAAATGAAAGATTCTATGCAAGTGCAAAGTTTTCTAGTTATTTATATTGCTGATTATTATTTTTTTCCTCTGTTGTCTCAAGAGTATGTGATTTCAGAGACGTCTCTCATTGGAAGAATACCAGATTGAACGAACCAGAGAATAGCTTGAAATAGTCATCACTGTTCCTCCACCATCCCCTCTTCTCATGCTCTTTTGATTTTTACAAAAGGGACGTCCTTGTTCTGAAGTGTAACGATCACAGAATATGGCCTGCTACCCAATTCGTGAGAAACTCCAACCACAGGAGGGACGAACCTAATTCCCTCGCCCAAACTCAGCCTGACCATTGTTTCCATTTACGGATCGCATCATAGTTTTCCAGGCACTTTTCGCCACTGTTAGCCAATCATTCCCATTTTTTATAAGTGAGGCAATCGAGGCTCGGAGAAGTTGAGTGGCATGCTGGAAATCTCCAGGCTCGTTTCCGGCACCAGGGGGATTGACTCTAAGTGTTCTGATTCTGAAGTTCATGATTCTGCCCGCTAGAGACTCCAGGATACAGACAAATGGTCCAAGAAAGCAAGCACACTGATAAACTCACGAAGCCAAACGTGGTCCGAAGAACAAAAGGAAATACGTGAGATGACCAGGAGCTGAAACATCGTGACATAGAATCATGCTTATAGCTTCAGCTAAATCCTTGTACACTGAACCAGCGTCATAACCAGGCTTCTTTAGAAAACATTTTGAACTATGCTATAAAAGATCCTATCAATTCATATTATACACGTGTGTTCACATCCGCACTACCTGTGGTGTTTTCATGTATTTATATGTGTGTTATAAATACTGGATTTATACATATGCAGACACACAGACACAGTGTGTTGTGGGCTTATGTATAAATGTATAGGCACACAATACTAGAGATAATGATAAGTAGGGTGCAGTATGACTAATTTGCTTAAAATCTGCTAAATAACCAAAACTTTTTAATGTCCTTTTGCGGTTAGTGCTTCCATTCTCCATGTGGGTAGGACTACATCGCACTTTTCAACTTTGTGCGGTACTGCATGGGTGGAAGACATATTTAAGATAATGTGCTTCCCAAAACAACTGAATCAAAGCCATCCCACTACACTGAGTCCTTTCCTTGGCTCCTTGCAAAGGAGAATGCAGACTGAAATAGATCTCCTTATGTAAAGGTCCGGGAAAGGAAAATTGATTTTTTTTGTCATCTTTTTGCACATTTATGTTATGCTCACCTTGTCCCACGGTGACCCCTGTACACTTCTGTTCAGAGTCCAAGCATTCCAGAAGAGAACCGGAATGTCGGGAGCCCAGTGTCTCAAAGGCCAAAAGTGAGAAGTCCAAGACCCCACCGCGAGGCAAGCAACGTCTAGGAATTCCCATAGCTGAGTGGGGATGTGAAGCAACAGTATAAAGTGCTGTCCTTTGCAAAGAGCCATGACAAAGGATCCCCTGGTCAGAAACAGATGTTTCTTTTTAACCTTCCCTTTTTGCAAATTGGATCTTCTATAATGCCAACAGTATTAAATTGTTTGTCTTATTAAATAAAGGACCCCATACACACACACACACCCTCAATTCTCTTGCTCTCTCTCTCTCTCTCTCTTTTTTTTCCCCTCCCCATTTGAGGATTTTTATTCCCAATGTTGAGCTCAGTTCCGTCCATCACAGAAAATCTCGTGAGCGGAATGGATGATGACCCAATCCTCAGATGGCTAATGGAAGCTAAAGCACTTCCTTCACAGGGCATAATCATGGAATGTAGAGACTCCCAGGTCATGATAGCAAATGTTATTCTAAAGAATCTGGGGCGGGAGGGATTTGCAGTTAGATACGACAGCATGTGCAAGAGTATTTTCTCATTGTTGGGGCTGGAATGAATCACTGCTGCTCAAGTCAAAGGTTCTTAAATATTCTTCATTTTTGCATTGTGCCCCCTTCTCCTTCTACCTTTATTTATTTCTGTATTTATTTATTTATTCATTGACTTATATATATATATTTTGGCTCCATTCATCACCAACACAAAGCAAAGCAAAAAAATATATATATATGTGTGTATGTGTTGCAGGCAAAACACTGTGAAATTCACAACAGCAACCAAGCAACTCTTTTGCCATCTTTACATACGTCTCAGGAGACGAAACGAGAACACATGGGGATGTCATTTTTTAAGTCTATGCATTCTAGGCCAGGTCCGTGGTTTTCTTTTTTTCTTTTTTTTTTCTTCTTCTTCTTCTTCTTTTTTCCTTTGGTCTGTGCATTAACAAAAATGATTCTGAGCGAAGGTTGGCTGAACGTTCAACATAATGGAGCAAGCGTAACAAAAGCTGCTAATAGCCACATGTTTGGACTGGAAAAGAAAAATCGGAGAAAATGAAACGTGTAAAGACCTACATCTTGCAGCTTGTATATCTTACTATTGCTTTAATACTGTATAAAACAACTGGAAATGTTTTAAATACGAAGTCTTTGAATCAAATGTGGATTTTAAATATGTAATCCCTTGACAAATGACCAAATTCTTGTGAAATATTGCTCCCTGCATTCATTGGTTGTTACCCATCACTTACAAATCTGCCGAGAGATGTGGACACTCTCTACATCTGCTTCTGTACACAGAGAGATGTTTGTATATACCCAGGCCACACACACACACACGCACGCACACACATTTCAATATCTCTCTGAAGATACATCGCCCCTTAAATTGTGACCTGGTATTTGGAACTCTCTTTTATTTGCTTTATTTTCCTTTTAATGTGACGTCTCTGTGCTGATACTTACTGGTTCTTGTTTTGCGATCTGTTTTTGAGGTCCATTGCTTTACTAAGACCCACTGCATCTTGGCTGATTTCAAAGTGACACCAGAATAACAGTGTTTGAAAAAAAAAAAAAAAAAGTTTTGTTTGTAAATCATGTGACCAGCTTCTCTCAACCTGACATGGAAAGTCTCTTGTACTACAGTGTATTTAATAAAAATGATGTCTTACAATAAATAACATCCTCCAAAAGAGACACTGAAGGTTACATGACAATTCCTTTTAAAATGTAGAGCGTTTCACACAGCATGTATGCTCTTTTGGCAGTCTGTCTGTCTTTTTCATGTCCGTCTGTCTGTATTTTAATTAGGGTCACTGCCGATGGCTGCACTGTTCATTAGTTGAAGGAAAGAAGAGTATGTGGCCTTTGGAAGAAGTCCCCTCCATTACTTGGCACTTTCAGCTTCTATCTTGGATAACCAGCACATCACCACCCAATAGAACTTTCCGCGATGACGTAAATGTTCGACCTGCTCTATCCGGTGCGGCTAGTTGGCACTTGAAATGTGGCCAGTATGACTAAAGAACCGAACTTTAGATTTTACTTAGCTTCAATAAGTTCCCACGTAAATAGCCACGTGTGGTTCGTGGCTACCGTGTTGCACAGCACAGAGTGAGGAGAAGGAATCACTGGGTTTCTAGCAAGTCAGACCTAAGAAACCTGCCAAGAGACAAGTTGGATATCACAGCATCCCAGGGTAGCGGCATCATTGAGGATCATAATGACTTGGGAGCAATAGCCCAAAGAAAAATGGCACACTCTCTAGGTCTCTGCCTTAACTGCTGTTTTCTAAACCAAAACGGTAGAGAGTGGTATGTGGGTGGCTTGTCAGGGGTCTTCTAGCCTGTCTCTGCCTAGCCAGCAGGTGGCCCACCCACACTCCTACATCTCAGGATCTCTCAGTCCTGTTTTCCAGGGTCTGACCTCTTCCCCTTCATCTCCTTTGAGAGGAAAGGAGACATCTGGGCAACATTCCTGGTGGAGGCTTCAGAAACATAAAGTTTGGCAGTGGATTATCCCCAAATCCAGCTCCTCAGGAACTTTGCCTCATGAAAGCCTCTCTCACTGTCCAGATAATGTTTTCCTTGAGTTAAAAAAAAAATAAGACCCCGTTAACACTCAGTGGGGACTTGGGGAATTCAAAGCTTCGTAGGGAGGGAAACAACGTGTCCAAAAATCCAAATAAGATCATGAGTCCCTGTGGGATGGAGAGGATATCCCACTCGAAGAAACCGGATTGAAGGACAAAGGTTAAACTTACTGGCACCTGGCCAGCTAGAAACCAATCTGGATTATTGAAGATCCACATTTCCTCCAGACCATATTCTGATAGTCCCTTTGTTGGGACAATTACAACAGTATCGGTTTAAATTCCAAATCCAAGGTCAAGGTTTCCATTGCCCTTGTCTGTTTCCTCCTCAAACACATTCTTGAGGTTCACCCTGAAAGACGCCTAATTTCCTGGTGGAAGCAACACTCCCGCAGAACTGGGATGAGTAACCTCGCTGATGCTTACGGCATGCCACAGTATTATGTAGGTCCGTTAGTGGCCTGGGGCTGCTGTCATAAAATGACCACAAACTCTGTGGCTTAGCACAATGGAAATTGATTCTTTTGGTACTATTATTATATCCAGATGAGAAACTGAGACAGTAAAAGTGAAGATACTTGCCAGGAAGTTTGATCAAAATAAGATGAGGTAGATGCAGTCCTTCCTACTTGCCAAGAAAAGAGGCCTCTGATGCTCAAGGGCTCCTACACCTGGCAATAGGCAGAAATGCAGGCATGCAGGCATCTGGCCAGCAGATGGAGGGCCTGCCTCTAGGACTTGGGCTGGCCCTGTGACTTGGTGTTTAGGGTCTGGTAGAAAACAACCCAACAGCTCAGTCTTCTGGGAACAAGGTTACCAGTGGGAACTAATGCCAAGATTCAAGGTTGAAGGAGACTAAGGAGTTTCTAGGAAGTTCAGTGTAGGGGGGCAAGGTCTTTGGTCATTAGGGACAAGGCGAGCATTTGGCCACTAAGCCAAAACCCCAGGGTTAATTGAGCATCCCCAGCAAGGTTTTGGGGGTACTTTCCTAGTGCTCCTAATCTCCACCCTCAACCACTCATTAGTCGGGGAGGATGAGCCTGCAGGTGGAAGCAACACCCTCGAAATGGGGTTCTGAGGCTTAAGGGGATGTCAGAACCTCTTTTGCAGCAAGATCCCTGCACATTTGGCTATTTCCCTCATGCCATGTCCTGCAATAGGCTCCCCTGGTGAGGGCTATCTGACAGCTAACTACCCAGCACCCGCTCCCCACCCCACCACCTGCAGATAGTGTTTTACAATGAATGCAAGCTTCCGACCAGACTCATACAAACAAACAATGATGTCTCATCAAGACCACAGCCCTTCTACGTGGGCCAGGAAACTCCCCCTCCCTGTCCTTGCTTGGAAGTTACGCTCCAAGGCAGATGCCATGATACTCAAAGATCTGGTCTACGTCCATATCAGGGGACAGGGAAAGACAACATAAGACCTAGGAAGCAGCCTTTCTGACATGAGAAAGCTGGGCTTGCCAGATTCTTTTGCCTCCTTCATGTGGGAAGGATGGTGCTTCAGAACCAGTCATTCCATAACTACAAAAACCTCTAATGTCCCTGATGCTAATTAATACATCCTCTTGCTTTGGTAACAATATTTTAAATACCAATTAACTACTCAAGTCATTGCTCCCATGGGCACTGCATCTTTATGCCAGTTACAGGATACCTACATGGCATTATATATGTCACGATATCTAATCACTTCTAGTGTAGAGGCTGGATTTAACTTGAACACACACACCACATCTATACACAGACTTTAAAGTTAATCGCCATGTGGACAAGGTAACCACCTCCTTAAGGACAAGAACAGCCTTTTATCCTGTAGGAAATATGGATCTGTAGATACCAACCCAAGTGTCAGAAATGCTACTTTCTTTCTTTCTTTTAAATAAGATTATGTTTGACTCAAGTCCAAATTGCATGGGGGCAAAATCAATCTCAACAATTACTAGGTATGTCTCCCTCTGCTCAGGTAAGCCATGGATATCAAGGCTCATTGACTTCCAGGAAATATCTTAATTTTCTGCTTATCACCATCCAGTGGTGCTGGTACCAGAGTTGAGGGAGTCTGAATCCAGGAGAGAGGCATCAGTCACACTGGAGCCATCCCTGAAATCTCACCACCTCTTTGATACCTTCTCCACTAGGTTTTGTGACTATCTCCTCTTAAGAAGTGTCACAAGGCTTTACCTCCAAGACTTTAATTTAGCTTTCACTTTTGTTTGGCTTGGAGAGATTTTTTTTCCTTTTTCCCCAATTCTATTATAGTTTATCAAGCATATGTATGTGTTCAGAACAAGATGGGAGGCTCCCTGCACCTGTTCAATCTTCCATCTTCCTTGGAAATCTCAAGGATTTCTCTTTAATTTGAGATAAGGGTTCTTTTCACATAGTCTTATTTTTCTGGCAAGATGAATATTAGAGCAGTTCTTCTCACCTTTTTTTGTGGGTCAGAATCATTTGAATATATCTGGAAAATGTAGAAGTCAAAGCCTCACCCTGAAAGAATTAGTTTCTGGTGACAGACTTAGGTATTGTGGGTCTTGACTTATGGGTATTGACTCAGCAGAGAATGGGCCAGACAGAGAAGGGTCTAGAACTTAAGTTCAAGAATGCTAGATGGAGCACTAGATAGATTTGAAGCCAATCATCAGTATCCAAGAAGTTGTGTAGTGAACTACATGTTCTCTCCGAAAGCAAGTTTCCTACGCAACTCCATGGAAACCAGTTATGGCCCAATGCTTAAGGCAATCAATCAATCGACTAGTCCTGATGAACTAAAAGGCTGGGACTCCAGCTCCCCCTTATGCCAGAAGAACAGCTGGTGGTTCTGGAACTGTAGATTCTGATGAGGACCATCCTGCTGCTAGCTTGCTATAACATGCAGAGCAACCACAAGGTTTGGACCTCTCCTGTGATCATGAAAACCGAGCTCGTAGGTTCTGCTAGAGTTGGAGTTCTGCCATATGGTTATGAAATGCTAACCCTAGATCACTGCAAGGGGCAATGCCAACACTTCCTTAATCATGCAACAGCCCCAAAGTGAGGGTCCCTCTTCGGGAGTCTACATTCAGTCCTACCAGATTGCTGTGTGCAATCCCAGAGAGTGATGGACAGCTGAATTGGGAACACACATACCAGATACTGATTTTATCCTCATGAATCTTCTCCTAAATCATAGTATTCTAATAGTTCTGCTCTATTCACTATCTAGCCATTTGTTCTTGTTGGTATGACAGCATTATAATTTTTATTTGTCATTTTCTGGTTGGCCATTTCCTACAACCAGAATGAACTAGAACAATTCTGTGGCATCTTTAGGATGATAGTTATTTTTGTTCAATTCAGCCTGACCACAGGACTTTTCTATAGTGGACTTACAAAAAGCATTTGCAAAGTTATGTAATACTTTCTTAGATTAGAGAAAGAGCTTTTTCGGAGACAAACAGTAGCCTTTCCAGCTTTAGGGTAGAGAGATGAATATGGATCAGAATGGCTGTCCTGGACCTCCCTTAGCATCACAGGTTCGCAGGGTTGGAGGGGCTGCAGAGGGCAATCCTTTGGACATCCTTGTCAGGGTGGGGTCCGGCCCTAGTGAGAGAGAATTTATTTGAACACATCTTCCTGCCCCCCTCTCCAGTGCCCCCACCAAAGTCCATTTGCATTTTACAAAGCTTCCTTAGCAAACACTTCCTGGTACGGAACCAACATCTGCCTCCCATGGGCTCCAATCTCCTGGGAGTGCACAGAATAACTCTTATTCAGTATTACTTGGCATCCCTTTATAACTCCCTTGTGCTCTTCCTCCCACATCCATCCCCCTACAGAAAACTCTAGAATGCTTGCCAAATACCCAGGAGAAAGGGCAAGGAACCCAGCTCTGCCTGGTAAAGCCAATGCCCAGCCCAGAGTTCCCTAGTTCCTCTTAATCCCCATCAGCTCCTTTCCCCCCACCTGTTCTTTAGGCTTCAACTCTCCTTGACACAAGCAGAAAGTAACTTTTTAAGGGATCAGAGAGATTAAAGGTGAGGCATGTCTCTTCTCCACTGATAAAACACACAACTAACAGAGGTCCACAGCCCATTATCTAAGAGCCATCTTAAATTTCCTCTGGATTCTGTAAAAACAAAGAAAGTAAGGGAATCTGGATGTCCCATGGGACAGTGAGATTTGCAGTTTCTGATGATAGAAAAAAAAAAAAGGGTGAAAGGCATTGCTTATTTGCCTGCTCAGCCAAGGGTGGGGGTGTTTGCTAACCTAAAGATAGCCTTAATTTTATTTGTTTTTCCTAAGGAACATCTGCTTGCACAATGATTAGACACTGGCATTCATTAACACAGGAAGTGAAGTGTCTGAGGTTTGTGTCACTGGGAGTGTTCGAGAACAGAATAAGACAGACACTCGTGGGAGTGATTCCAGAGCATTTCTCACACTGTGCAAAGGTTCAGCCTAAGAGAATGTCTAGTATTCAGGGGGCATGGTCATGGAGAGCTCAGTCGTTTGTAGTAACTGGGAGTCACTCTCTCTGGAACTGTGGGGCAGGGTGGACGACGGATGACATTGACCATGTGTACATGCCATGTGAATGAATACCTAACGAGGGCCTGGTGGCAGCAGCATCTCAGAAAACGCTTGCTGAATAAATGAATAAATTTCTAAGGCACGCAGTGAAAAGAATGCAGAACATTCTGTACACCCTTTCTACATTCCAAAGTACATTTACATATATTACGGCATTTTGCTTCCTAACATCCCCGTGAGACCAGAGCACGGGCTTTCCCCCCCCCCCCCCCCCCCCCCCCGTTTTGCAGATAAGGGTCTGGTCATGGTCTCCTGATTCAGGGACAGAGTCAGAACTATAGACGGGGAGTTTCTTAATTCTTGATAGAATTTTATGACACTCAATCATCTGGCCAGTGCCTTGAAGGAAAATTTCCCAGATTCTTTGTTCTCATTTATAAAATCAGGATATGATGACAATATACCCCAACCCCCCTGTCTCTTTCCACCCTCCTTCCTTGGGTCAAAACTGCAAAAAGTGATGCTATTAAAAATCAATTTTGGGGGCACCTGGGTGGCTCAGTGTGTTAAAAGCCTCTGCCTTTGGCTCAGGTCATGATCCCAGGGTCCTGGAATCAAGCCCCACATTGGGCTCTCTGCTCAGTAGGGAGTCTGCTTCCAACCACTGCCCCGCCCCCCGCCTACCTCTCTGCCTACTTGTGATCTCTGTAAAATAAGTAAATAAAATCTTTTTTAAAAAATTAGATTTTTGAACATGGTATGTATTGTGTGAAAGTGTGACCAAAAAAAGGAAAATAAGAATATTTGAAAGTCAGCTGCTCCATCCCTACATCTATTCTTAAAGACTTCCAGCATCAGTCAATGGAATAGATTTTTGAAAAAATGTGAAATGCAGGAATCAATCAGTCCCCCCGCCATTAATTAAAGGGGAGAGTTGAAGACCTCCACGAGGAAATAATAGGACATCTTCCCTTGGCTGTGGAGAGAATGTGGGACTAGTTGTAGACCCCATGCTTTGGGGATACACCTGCTTACCCCTGTCAGCTTACAGATGAGGACACTGAGGCATGGCAGTGTCATGAAGAGTCACACGCCCATTAATGGCAGTGCTGAGTCTCATCCCCAGGTTTCCTAACTTCCAGAGACCCTACAGCTATGGGCCTTGGTGTCCTATTTCTTTGGCTTCTTGGAGCTGATGCATCTGTATCTTCCTCTTCATCACAGTGACCTGTGTGCACCTGTGTCCCCATTTCTTCCTTCATTCCCTTCCCCCAAGAACAGGGTTCAACACCTACAATCGAGCACAATGAAGGGTGTGTATTTACAGTTTAAAAAGCTACAAAATAAAATCGAAATATTTCTTCTAGCCTTACTGCATCTCAACAGTAAGAACAAAAACCCAAACCATGTTGCTCCCTAAATTTTAGGGGTCCCCACCAATTTCCAGAGTCCACTTAGGAGACTAGTCCCAAATAACAGGACTGAGGATGGGAAAGAATCCGGGAAAGCTATAAACAGCTCCCCATTTCTATCCCCCATGAGGGCACCCCCAACCCCCACCCAGCTTCTCCCTTGGCTCTTGGAACCCGCTGCCCTCCTGGGACACAGTCTGCCCTCTATCATCCTACCTACTGGCTCCGCATCCCTCTCACATCTTTTTAAAGAGATATTTTGGGAAGCAGCACACGCACATCCAGAGACCAATTACTCAATCTCCCAGCAAGTATGGAGATGATGGAAGTATAGCCCTTCCGTCTCCTAGCAACAGCTTGGGGGGGAGGCTGGAAAGCGAGCTGGTTGCCCAGCACCACCCTGCGTAGAAAGCATTTGCGCATTTCACTTTTGTTGTCTTTGATGGCCATTTCTAAAACTGGCTCTGTATTCTTGGGGGGATTTTAGGCACTTAAGTTATTCTTTTAAAAGATCTCTGCTGACATCCACAGGTCCTATAATTAACATCTCAAGCCTTCACAGGCCGGAAGTATTCCGTCACCCCTAAAAATACAGAGCCCCATCTTGGTGTTCCTCCTGTGGCTTATTAGGAATTTGGCCAGTCTTCTATTTCCTTCATGCTATCTCTCGCCTTTACACATATTCACCCCAGATGTGGACATTCAAGCACTCCTTTCTTTCTTTCTTCTCCCTGCCCCCCGCAAATTGTGAACTCTGCCCTCTAGAAAAATCAAAATCACTGGACATCTTACGCAGCTTGCTTTTTAACCTAAAATGACTGGCCAAAGCAGATTTCCACACCTGTTGTCCCAATGCCTCCATTACCCAGCTCTGCTCCACCCTCCCCCACAGCAAACGTGTCATTGACGAAAGAAATATTTGACAAACTAGAGTAAGAATTGATTAAATGAGGGAGGAAGGTATGAGCTAGCCAGATAGCTGACTCCCCTAACTGGAAATACTCAGGATCCCGAGAGAGAAGGCTGTTGAGTGGAAAGGCAGTTGTTCCTGTTGTTTATGGGAGAGGGATACCTGGGGAAAGAGAAACAGAGGTAGGATCAGAGAGAGAAGGGAGAATTCCATTATCATTCAAAGGAAACTGAAAGGGTGAGGGGGCTGAGGAGAGCTGGGTCTGCTCTAAATTCAGCCCCCACATCTGTTATTTCTGACTCAGGCTCCCCTTGACTTTGGAAACCCTTCAGAAGGTCAAACCTTCTTGCCAAATCTTGGGGATAAGTGAGGGTCAATAGGAATGCCAAAGACTGAAATGCTTTCAGGGGGCTGGGTTGGGTTGGGGGCATCCAGGATCAGGAGGCAGGACAAGCATGGCTTTGTTGCCTGAGCGCTGATTAAAAGAACAGGAGGGGGCACCTAGTCTGACATTCTGTACTAAGTTTGCAACTGCCTGTTGGGATGGATACGATGAGAAGCTAGGGTTCTGAGATAATCCTACAAATTTTATTTCAGCCAAGCAAGAGTCTGTTTCTCTAATAAACAAGGAAATCCCTCCCCTCCTCTGCCTGCCTGTGCCCCAGTTTGCTCTTCTTGGAGTCAGGAAGTTTGCACAGATGATACCAGTTCTATAGGCTCCCCTCTGGTGCCCATGGCTTGCCATATGGAGCCCTGCCAGACTGTCCATTTTTAGTCCTTCTGAGACAGTTCCTGAGAGACTGCAACCATCTTGCTTCTAGATTGAATTCAAGGCTGAACAATTTAGCTTATGAAGCCATGAGCAATGGCTAAAACTCTAGTCAAAACAAAAAGAAGAAAGACAAGTCTCACACTAGCTCTGAATCCCAGGACAAGTCCCATGGTGGGGCTTACAGCCACCCATGAGCACATGAGCTCCTCCCCCATCCTGGGCCCAGCTCAGGAGCTACGCCAAGCCTGGGCTGATAGGCAGAAGGATTCTGAGAAATGGATGGAGGATGCAGGGGGCGATGAAGAAGGCAGCACAGAACCTACTCCCTGCTTGGGTTTATGAAGTGAGAAATTGAGTAGACGTGACAAGACTGCTGTTCCTAAGCAAAATCCAAAGGAAAATCTTTTGGAAAAAGGAACTTTGCTCCTGTGGCTTCCTTTTGGTGTCCTCAGACCCTATAGAGGGGGACTATGGAAAGTCAGCAGAGCTTACATGCCCACTGAAATCTGCTTAGTCTACAGAGAAGGGTGAATCCATCAGGACTCTTCTCTGTCTCCACTTCACACCAGTGTCAAGAGGAACCTGAGGTCAGAGCTCTCAGGCTTTCAAGGGCACCCAAGTGCATAGGTGGGAAACAGAATTCCAGTTTGGGGAAGACTTTCAACTAGTTAAGAGCATCTCAGATCTGTGGACTCAAGGCCAATCCTCTAAGACCACCCTGACTCTCTGAAGGCTCAATACCAGTTTGGACTTTCTAAAAATGGGAGGCCTGACCAAAAGGCCAAAACAGATATCGACAGGGATGTTGAGAGACTTTGAAAATGGACTTTCTTCCACCATTTTGCTCAGGACTAATTTGCTGTCCAGTAAATGCCATAGACTGTCTCTCAGAACTAACCAAGTTCATGGACAAATAGACCCAGGAGCAAAGCAAAAATCCTCCAGATTGTTATTTCTGAGCTTGCTGAGGTTGATTCTTTATTTTCATCACTTATCTGAAGTTCTGCATGTTCAAGTTCTGCTCTGACACAGGCCTTTGTCAGGAGCCCAGTTACCATGGCAGTGCCTCCAAAATAGAACAAGTCCAACACATATCAATAGACGGCACAATAAATAGAATAAGTACTACTTACGATACATTATTCGTTCCTACGGGGTAGTAATTTGTACAGAGAGTTGAAAATAGCCACACCTCCCCCCACCCCACTTCATTTAATTAAAGGAAAACAATTCCACAAATCGGAAATGCACAGTGTTTATATCAGAGCAGAACTGAGTGGCTGTGTGATTAAGAGGCCAGGATGGTGGTTGAATTTGCTAGGGAAAACTTAATGCATTAAGGTTGGAGCCATTGAGAGAATCATTCTGAAGCACTCTCTCCCAGACCCAACCTATGGTGTGGTTTGGTTAGAGGCACCAAATATGAACTGTAAGGTGTATCACCTAAGAAGCATAACATTCTTTCCTAGTAGCAAGGTAAGCATTCTTCTCTGTTTTTCCACAGCCACTCTGGTTTGCTCCTACTGTCCTATGACTCTCAGGCATCATGCTTTGGATCAAAGCTTATATGAGCTCCCTTATTACAGGTAATCACAGGGTTTAAGAGGCTGATGAGAGACATTTTGAAGAAATTTCTAAGACTCACTCTGGAAAAAAGATACCCATCTTTATGGTAGGTATTTCCATGGATATTGTATAGTCTGAGCTGTTGTAGGTAAATGTATGTGTCAAGGCTTCCAAGATCTCATACTCTCCCTGGACAGCTCTTTCACTTAGAGTGAGAAACCTAGCTGACAGGAGAAGCCACTGTCTTTGGAGTCAGACAGGCCTGGGTTCCAGAACAAATGTTGTCTCTTAGCTTGGGAATGCCCCTTAGTTTCGGTTTTATAGATGTGTAAAAGTGGGGATATCAGTCCATAATTGAGTTGCTGTGAAAATCGAATGATGCATGGATACTAGTGCCTAGCACAATGTCTGGTCTATGGTGGGAAACAATTATTAGCGTCTTGATCTTTTTCACTACAATGGCGTAGCTAGCATGGTAGACTCCCAGACACAGCCTTGGGAGACAGTTGGACCTAAAAGTGACAAGACCTTGGGAAAGCTAATCAACCTCTGGGATTCCCTGTCCTGATTCTCAAAGGTAACCACCATTGAGAACATCTCAGTGTGTTGAGAAGAATACCAGAGATGACAAATGTAATTCTTCCAGCATAGATCTTGACACTTAGTAGACATTGTCACAGGTAAGTTTCTCTGGGAATCAGCCACTGGGATGGAGGTCAGCATGTAAGATGTTTATTAAAGAGTGCCCTTGGGATGAACAATTGTAGAAGATGAGGAAGCAAGACTGGGAATATGGAAAGGGTCAAATGCAGTCCACCTGACAATGTGGCAACAAATGGCCACTTTGCCTTCTTAAGAGGTGGTGCCATGTCAAGGACTCATTATTGGCCCCCATAATGGGCAGGCTGGACATTCATCAGTGTGACAGCTGGATCAAGCTTGGCAAATTCGAGTACATGCTGATGGCCTATGTGTGGCCTTCATCCTTGGCACCATGACCATTTCACTCATGTGCTCTTTGTACCTTTACTGGGATGAATATGGACAGAGGCTGTCAGAGGGGAGTGGATCCAAGCATTTTGTTCATTTGGTTTATGCCTCTTTCAGAGGTGAATACTCTGTAAAGGAGATTAACATGTTGCGCCACTTACCTGGGTACAGGTAGCGTCAAACCTATTCTTTCTTTAAACAACTGGTTTTAGAGCAGTTTCAGATTTACAGAATGACTGTGAAGACAGTAGTCTCCAGTCCTATACATTGCACTCCAAGTTTTCCTATTATTAACATTCCACGTTCACAGAGTACATTCATCACAGTTAATGCACCAATGTTGACAGACTATTTTTTAAGGATTTATTTATTTATTTTAGAGAGAAAGAGAGAAAAAGCAGGGGGAGGGGACAGAGGAAGAGGGAAGGAGAGTCTCAAGCAGACTCCTCACCAAGCATAGAGCGGGGGGTGAAGGAGGGGCTAAATCCCATGACCCTGAGATCATGACACAAGCCAAAACCAAGAGTCAGATGTTTAATCAACTGTGCCCCCCCAGGCACCTCCCAATGTTGATAGATTATGAACATCCATTCTTTACTCAGATGTCCTCAGTTTTCCCTCAGTGTCCTTGTCTGTCCCAGGATCCCATTCAGGATTCCACATTCCATTGACTAATCATCTCTCCTTAGGTTCCTCTTGGTTGGGACAGTTTCTTGGACTTCCCCAGTTTTGCTGATTTTGAAAGTTTTGAAGTTAGTTATCATATAGAATATCCCTCAGTTGGGATTTGTCTGAGGTTTTTGTCATGTAGTAATGTGCTTTTGGAAGGAAAACCATAGAGCTATGGGCCATTCTTACCACAACACTTATTTTATTTTCTTTTAAGATTTTATTTATCTATTTGACAGAAATCACAAGTAGGCAGAGAGAGAGGGAGAAGCAGGCTCCCTGCTGAGCAGAGAGCCAGATGCGGGGCTCGATCCCAGGACTCTGGGATCATGACCTGAGTCGAAGGCAGAAGCTTAACCCACTAAGCCACTCAGGCAACCCCTTACCACAACGTTTAAAGAGTGCATGCTATCAGTATGACTTATCACTGTTGATGCTAACTCTGAGATGAGGTTTGTTAGATTCTCCATCGTAAAATTACTCTTTTTTGTCCCTTCCTTTGCTATGCTCTATCACCTGGAGGGTGGAGGAGTGGCTCCATAAATCATCTACAGTTCTTTGGTATGGGAGATTTGTCTATTTTCTCCTATTCATTCATTTATTCAATCATTTACTTATATTGGTATTTATATTATATTTTGAGTAATAATCCAAAACTACATTATTTATTTTGTTGACCACATCATTCCAACTATTTGGAACTCTTTTAGTTGGATCTGGATCCCTTTGACAGATTCTGCTTACTATGGCAGGTTTTTGCTTTTGTTTTTGCAGACTTTCTCACCTTCAGGCATTAGAGATCCTCCAAGCTCATCTCGTGTATTTCCTGCCCCAGTCCTGAATCAGCCACTTCTCCAAGGAACCCTGGTTCCTTTTACTAGAAAATAGTATTATAAATAGTATTAGAAATAGTACTAGAAATAGCATTAGAAACTAGCAATTAGAAATTAGAAAAGAATAGAAAATTATAAATTACTAGAGAATAGTATTAGAAACTAGAAAATAGTATTAGAAATAGTATTAGAAACTTTACTTGAGAATAGTATTAGAAATAGTATTAGAAATAGAATAAAATCTAAATAGTATTAGAAAATTAGAAAAAAAATAGTATAGAAATTAGAAAATAGTATTAGAAACTATTTATTAGAGAAATAGTATTAGAAAATAGAATTAGAATAAATAGAAAATTAGAATAGTATTAGAAATAGTATTAGAAATAGATCTGGGTTTTGGGTATCTTTGTTACAACTGGGATGTCATGGCTTCTGGGTCCTCCCACTCAGTTGACAGATCAAGGAGATATATGTGTGCATACTAACCAGGGCATGTGTGCCTGTTTATAACTATTTCCATAGGTAACCATGTTTATCTATATTGGGCCACACTTGGGTTCATGCTGGTGTCTCCAGGTTTGATCTATTACCACATGGGACATTCCAGGCCCCCCACTTTGCTTAGCTGTAACCTCCCAAACCAACAGTGTAAAACCTGATTCCTACCATTTACTTATTTCAAATAAATCGATCTAAGTTTACATAGTAGTTTTAGAATTGCACACCCATCCCCTCTTGGAAGGAAACCTATCAACTACAGTACAGTGCTTGCTTACAGTTCCTTTTGCCTTTAGCCTTACAGACTCCACTCGTTCACAAAGTGACTTAGTTCAATGCTTTATTCCTCTAAATCCATTCTTTATCCTGCACCGATACAGAAGCTGGACCCTCTAAACTTTTTTTTTCTTTTGCTAATTGGCATGACTAATCTTTGTTAGTAGAAGAACAGTAAGAGGAACATGAAAAGAAGAAGGAGCTTCTCTTCCTGGTTCTGTGTGCTCTTCCCTGCTTGCTCCTGTGACAGAGTAGCAACCAGCAGTATGCAGGATATCCATGACACTCAATTTTCTAGAAGATTCTGACAGCAGGGTAATAGAACCAGTGTAGTCCCTCAGGACCCCACTGCGATAAGGAACTGCATACTTGGTTTAATACTCTGCTGAGACTATCTTGAAGTTCTCAATGATTTTATGTTGGAACTTATGCAAAGTCCAGTGGGACAACAAAGCATGCATGTGTGCAGGGGAGATACCTAGGTGATAGTATCTACATGTGTGGGCTCGGGTCCACAGGCACAGCAGGCAGTACTCAGCATGCATGTGAGGATGAGCAGCCAGCCTGGTTACTTACCTGATACATACAGACATTCCGGGGCAAGTCAGAGCCCTAAGGATTCCCAAGGTGACCTGAGCTTGGACAACAGAGCAGCAGCAGAAACTGGTGGCTGTGACAGCCCTGGAAGAAAGGAGAGGCACCTCAAGAGTTCAATGATGGGACCTGTGGGGAGAGGCCAGCTTTCCCATCTGTCTCTGGAGCCTGTCCCTGTGGCACCCGCACAAACACGAGCTCTCTATCCTGAGCACCAGGGTGGGAACTGCTTGTGTTCAGCCAGGAGACATTTCAGTAAAATGTTACAAAATGAAAGTGCAATATTGTGATTTATAATAAGAAATATATATATTTGGTCTTCATCCTTATTTTAGACACAGAACTCCAAAATCTCTTGGAATTTCCCAATGGATAAGAGCAATGAACATCAATGAGGTGAATTTTGAAAAGTACGTAAGAGTAGGGGGCTGGTTGCCAGAAGAACTAACCACATGATTTCAGTTCTATCCAGCTGACCTCCAGGAAGGGGAGGGGGCTGGAGGTTGAATCAAGGCCAATGGCCAATGATTGAAACAATCAGGTCTATGTAATGAAGCTTCCCTAAAAGTCCAAAAAGTGTCGGAGGAATAATTTAGTACTATTGACACAAACATGGAGATTCAGGGAAAATGGCACATTTGGATGGGGCACAGAAGCTCTACACCCTTTCCCCCACACCTGTCCTATGTCACTTCCTGTCTTATGTCAATTCTATCTGCTGTCCCTTTTATAATGAACTGGTAGCCTAGAAGTAAAATGTTTCTCAGAGTCTGAGGGCCACTCTAGCAAATTAACTGAACCAAAGAGGAGTCATTGGGCCCTCCAATCTACGGCCAATCATTAGAAGCCCAGGTGATGGTTCAGATTTGCAAGCAACATTTGAATTGTGTATGTTTGGGGTTGGGGGGCAGTCACATAGGACTGAACCCTTAACCTGTGGAATCAGACACTATCTCCAGGTAGAAAGTGTCAGAACTGAGTCGAATTGTGGAACACCCAGCTAGTTCCCCAACATTACTTGAATGTGTGGGGAAACCACCCCCTGACTACCATATACACAATGAAGTTAGCACCAGAGCTCTTTAGAAAGCATACCAATGGGCATTTCAGTAAAGCATATCAGGAGTTATAGAATTCTTCAAAGAATTTAGAGTCTCTGGTTTGGAAACTTGCAACAAGATTGGAGAGTAAATTTAGAAACAGAAATTATATTTAAAAATTGTTGCATCCATTCAAAAAAGAAGAGTAGTTTCATGGGAATTTTTCAATGAACCAATTCCTACTAACAGGAAAGGTAATTTTTAAAAATTTTTTTAAAAAATTTCTTGTCGGGAGAAGGGGGGTGGGGTTGTGGACATTGGGGAGGGTATGTGCTATGGTGAGTGCTGTGAAGTGTGTAAACCTGGTGATTCACAGACCTGTATCCCTGGGGATAAAAATATATTATATGCTTATAAAAAAATAAAGTAAAAAATTAAAAAAAACTTCTTGTCATTGAAGATACAACAACTGACTACATAATGAGCATTTTGAATTATATACAAATCATGAAGTCCCTTTGTTTTTCGTATAAACTACAAGTTACAAGAAATGTCAGAGGAAACATGAAAATGCCATTGTATAAATTTATGTTTAAAATTAAACTCCGACTTAAATAAAAATGATTTGTATAAAGGGTTAAGTCTTTTCAGAAAAAGATTTAGAAACCTAGTCTAGGTGTACTAAAAACTTACTTTGAAATAACATCAGAAATTTGGAACATACTCTTATGGTTGCATCAGCAGAAAGATCCTTCTCAAGATCAAGAATCACTGTTGTTCTTACATTTGCCAAGAGCAACTGACATGGTTTTCAATTAGACCATTGAAAATGAACTCACTACATTTTGATAAATTTGTAGAAAAGTGGGTCAGAGAAATCATATGACTAATCAAGATAGTACATTAATAAAGCATTATTATTTATTATATTATACAAAATTATGACACCAAAAGTATTAATTATTTAATTAATTAACTCCACGCGATCTTTCTTTCTAGAACTAATACCCTAATACCATAGGGTGTCCCAGGCTATTTGCACTGACCACAGACCAGCGGCAAAGCCCTTTCCTGTTACGGGTACTGAAAGCTGGCAACATTTCAGATAACCCACTGAGGGAGAGAGACCCTAAGGTCTCTCACATGCTCTGTATAATCTCTTCCCATTGAGTGTGGGCAGGACCTGTGACTTGCTTTTAGCCAGTAGATCATGGTGAATGGGATGTCACTTCTTATTATCCATCCTTGACCTTCTTAGTATCACAAATTGAGAATATCCTTGTTAGTCTCCCATCTATTTTACCCCATGAACATGCTGTGTTCCATTCACCATCTCCACAACTGTCTGTCCAGTGTGTGGGCTGGAAGCTTAGTCTGCTTTGGAGCTAAACTACTCTGGAAAATAAGACTTAGACCGAGTTCTCAGATCCTTCTGTCTTTCCCGTGAGGACGTGAGAATTGCATTATAAAATGCCAAAGAGGTCCATGTCCAGAATCAGTGGTACCAACTAATCACATGTCATCTCTTGCCTGATAGCCTACAAATAAGATTTCCTTTGAAAACATGGACCCTGTACACCTTCAGAGAAGATGAGGACACACTGGGAAGGAATGATTTTACTTTGGGTCACTTTTGCAAACATTTGCCCTAGTTCCCACCAGTTAGTTTGTTGGTTTTGTGTGTCTTGCTCCAATTTGATAAAGATTTGTGTTTTTAAGTAACCAGTTAGGTGTCCAGGATTGAAAGTTGAAGGAGAGGGATAATGACTTAGGGACCTGGCAGCCCAGCATTTTGAATTCCAGGTATCTGTCTAAAATTTTATAATTTGGGAAGCAGCTGCTCAGAGAGGCCTGATTTTAGAGAGAGGTCGCCCAGACTTGATCCCCTCCTTACCCTTCCTCCAGAATAGGGGCATACAAAAACCACTTGTTGCCATAAACAGGCAGAACTAATATCCAGGCCTACAGAGCAGATGGAGAAGCACAGGAGGATTAGGGAGAGAGAGAGAGAGGCGGGAGGAGGCTATATTCCCTTTTCCCATTTCCTCCTTTTATAAATTTTAACGTTTAGCACTTAAACTTTTCCCAGGATTCTTATTCCTCCGGCTAGCTCTTTACTTGTTACTACAGTTTACCTACAGAATATGGTGAACGATTGCTGAAGGTCGACCAGATGGCTTGATGACTTCATTTACTCCTTTGCTGGGAAAACAATTGAAAGAAATCCTAGCTACTCATTCTCTGCAAGCTGGAGTATGCAGTGATCACTTCTGAAAATGAAAAGATAAACATGCATATTGTGCACATGGAGGCTCTGGGGAAACCCCATAAGTTGGCCTGGGCCTTTCTGCTCCACCATTGTATCTGAGAACTTAAGGGATTAATAGCACACCTTGCTGGGAGAGAACGGCACATTGTATATTCCAAATACCAAGATCTTTCTTTTAGGATTAGAATTTGTAGTTGACACAGAGAAAATACTTTCAAGATGTGGTGGAAACACACACACACACACACACACACACACACACACACACACACACAACTCCAGCTCCTTAGAACCCAGTGTTACTCAGCACCTGCATAGTTTCATATCTCTGTGAGTTAAGAGTATCTATTGTTTCTCAGAGACCATAACCCAGACATCTGTAATCAAACATGAGTTCTCTCAAAAGATACAAAAAGAAAGAAGGGGAGTAGACATAAGAACTCTTCCTAGGAGTTTCAAAATATTTCCAGATAGGAGATCATTTTTTGTTTTGTTTTGTTTTGTTTTTGTTTCTGTTTTTTAAAGATTTTATTTATTTGACAGACAGAGAGCACAAGGAGGCCGAGAGGCAGGCAGAGAGAGAGAGAGAGAAGTGGGCTCCCTGCTGAGCAGAGAGCCCGATGTGGGCCTTGAGCCCAGGACCCTAGGATTATGACCTGAGCTGAAGGCAGAGTCTTTAATTCACTGAGCCACCAAGGTGCCCCTCCAGATAGAAGATTTTTAAAGAACAATTTCCTCCTGAGGGATCTAAGACCTTCTCAGTCTGAAAGGCAGGAACACTGCTTAGCATTTCCCATGCACACCGGATCCTGCTGTGAGTCCAGCGTGCAGACTGGCTTCCAGACAAACTAAGGAAGGACCAGCTGGGATAATTGATGGGACATTTGTAGTCATGCTTGGGTTCTGATCCATACTGACTCCTAGGTAGGAGGCCCTTCTGCACAAAGGCAGGTATCTCTTGATCCCCAGCACTTACCTGGGCCTGGTAGGTAGTAGATGCTCAGGTTTTGTGAAAGAAACCCCTTCTTTCTGCTGGAGTCCAGGCAGACAAGATGTTCTGGAAACACCATGTCATCAGGATTCCAGAGGCTTCTGTTTTCCTGTGCTGGAGAGGTCGTGGGACATTCACAGGCAAGATCACCTGAACTCGCTCACATTGTCCCTCCCAGCCCCAGAACATGAGGACCAGTGGTGACAGATGTGGGTTTTGCCATCAAGACATACAGACTTGGAAGGAATTTTAAAGGTTTATGTCCTCGGGACTCTCAAAGTAGGAGAACACAGCTAAAAGATTGCAGGATTCCATGGAACTGGCAGGATTACGGCAACAAGTTTTTCAACAGACAAATGAAACCTCCGTGTTTATCCCCGCATGTGTACGAAACAAGACAAAAATGGCACCCTGCATTAGGGCAATATGAGCTCCATTCCACATACTGTAGAGTCGTACTCATGAGGACTGTGCCATGAATTTCCACCCCATCCTTTTAAGTTCTCCCTCTCATAAGTTTTAAAGAAGATCTGGAAAGTTCACTTGGCTGAGGCCCCCTGGGCTCCAGAGAGGCAGGAGGCCAGAGTGGGGAGGCACCATGGGCAGGATTCATGGTTCAGCCACGTTGAAGCCATTGCAAGAAGGGAGAGGAAACTGAGTGGAAAGCAGAGGTCTTTTCTCTTGGCCTTGGCCACAAGCACAAAATTGACCCCAGTGGTAGATCAAGACGAAGCCAGCCAGGAGCAACGGGGCCGGATAGCCATTTGGATGATCATTCATGCTCCCACTCAAGACCTCAAATTAAATTATACCAGAGCCCCAAAGAAGCGTAAAGCAGAATAAAAGAGGACGTTCATCATACAACTCTGATCTTAGGTCTTATTCCCAGACCTCGTTTCTTTTTTCGTGATAAATTAATACTTCGGTAAAGTCTGGAAAGTTTTTGCAAATAGCATAATTACACTTTTATCATACTAAAACTTTTATTTGTTAAATGGAATGTGTAAAATGGACTTCAGTTTTGACAACTTTGTTTTAGTATTTACTCACTTTTAAATATGCCTCAAAAATACATAGCTTCCATGTCTTAAACATACCTCCATTTTATTGAAATATATTTATAATTTAAACCCAGGTTTTGGCAAAGAGTGCCTTGATTTCTTTTTGGCTGTAAGGATCCCAAGATAAAAGGTAAGTTGATACCTTTGGCTTTTACTTCTAACTCTGAATTTTCTTTCGCAGGGTTGAAACATAAAATTGCGGGGCGCCTGGGTGGCTCAGTGGGTTAAGCGGCTGCCTTCAGCTCAGGCCATGGTCTCGGGGTCCTGGGATCGAGTCCCGCATCGGGTTCTCTGTTCAGCGGGGAGCCTGCTTCCTCCAATCTCTCTCTGCCTGCCTCTCTGCCTACTTCTGATCTCTCTCTGTCAAATAAATAAATAAAATCTTTAAAAAAAAAAAAAAAGAAACATAAAATTGCAAAACTCACAAACTCACAAAAAGAGGCAGCAGAGTGATTCTTTGTTCTTCTGAGCATAATTGCATTTACTTCTTTTGTTTCTTGACAGAAAAAGAAGCTACAACAGAAACCCCATAAGTTGGCCTGGGCCTTGCTGATAGAAGACATAGAACCAGAGAGAAATGGCTCATGACAAATAAGAAAACACCAAGGACCAAACAGTGACATGGGGAAAAACAGAGAGAGAGAGAGAGGAGAAGATAGAAGAAGAAGACTTTTTTCATGAATATTTGGGGCTTTGAACCTCATGTTTGGAGTGTAGCTGGTGACAAATTCTTTTCCTGTTGGTGCAAGCTGGTAACTGGAAATTCTACTCTGATGAAACCACAAATACATTCTCAGACAACATGCTAAGCAGAGACTCTCTTTCTCACCAAGGCACAGGCAGACACACAGACTAACTGGTAAATTCCAGGAGATCAGGCTCTGTCTGAGGTTCCTTGATATCCCTGGGGAATGGTGGGTTTTGCCAGAGACAAAACAACTTCCACAAAATCTATGCATGGTAGGCCCCTCGGGGGCAAACTTCCTGTCTAGTCCTCAGTGAGACCCTGCCTGCCCCTCTCAGCCAGGCTGGCCTCCTCTCCTAGGTGCTCAGGTTGTGCCTCAGAACATGACACTGCTCAAGGGCGATTGGTATTTCATACTATCTTTATTTATTTATTTATTTATTTATTTATTTTATTTTATTTGTTTGTTCGTTTGTTTTTATTAAATGAGACTAATGATACGACGAACACTACTTCTCTAGCTCTGTTCTCCTGACAATTACTTCTAGACGTTTCCGTGGTAGTGACTCACATGCCCTCCATGGATCAGCTCTGTGGGCTGCAGGTTACCACGCCCAGGCTCCCCGTCCCTGGGATGTACCAGAAACTGACAATGCACAGAGGACAAAGCTGACTGGGAGGGTCCCCATAGCTGAATCACTCATCCCCAACAGCACAGCTGCTGATTTCCTCTGAGGGGCTGTTCCCGACAGCCCTCGCTGCACAAGCTAGCCCCAGCGGGTGTTTACAGTTTCAAAGCTACTGCCCCTATGTGCTTTTACCACTGAAGATGCCGGTGTTGGCGTTCCTGAGATCACGTAATATCAGCATCTGGGTCCTGGGCTCGCTTTTCCTTGCAAGGGCAGCGGGACACAGGGGGTGACAGAATTGTGTTGTGATCACCCTGACTCTCTAGCTCATGCTCCAAATTTGCGTGCCTCCAAACTCATCCAACTCATCCCAGAAGGCTCCCTGGGAGCCTTTTGCAGATTGTTCTGGCTCTTTGAAGACCTCAGCATGTGCTCTCACCCACTCCCCACAACCACCTGCGCCCTGTTATAGACATTCCTATGCGATCTATGCCATGCGTGTGCCCCACACACCAAGGAGGTATCTAATACATGTTTGTGAAGGGAATCATTAATGACTTGTGCTGAATGTGTACAGTGCTGGCAATGTCCTGCTTACTGTTGGCCCAAAGGGTGTGTCTGCACCCCCACTTTGAAGGTAGGGAGTCGGACAGATAAGGTCATAGGCCACAGGGTCTCTCCCTCAAGTTTGCCTCCGCAGGAGGACTTCTTGACAGGACATCACTGTGACTGTCTTCCATGCTGGAGTGTGGTTCCCTGTGTCCACACCACATAAGGATCACACCAAGCCCCATCCCAAGACAATCTCTGTCAGTTCTCCTGGGTTGGGGTCTGGGCCCTAGGGTTTATTGTTTTTTTTTTTTTTTTTTTGCTTTTTTGTTTTGTTTTGTTTTCTTCAGTTCCTCGGTGATCTTCATGACGGTCAGGGCTCTACGTTCTGCCTCAGAGCCAACCCATAAACACACAGACACATAAAACTCTGAAGTTGCAAACAGCTGCTTGTTTTATCATTTTTACTCTTGCAATTCTTTTCCAATGTATCAAGATTTTGATTTTGAAGGTAATAGTGTTCATCATAGCCATTCAAACAATAAATACACACAGATAAATAATTAATAGCATCTCCTTAGGCTAAGACCATTCTACTCCCCCTCCCCCAATGCAGGAGCACTGTTAATAACAAGGTATTTATTCTCTCAAACATTTCTCCATATTCATGAAAAATATATGTCCATATGCAAAAAAGTTGTTAGCTAATTCGTTTGGAAATATAATGTCTTTCTTTCTTGCATTGCCTTGGACACAACATAACCAACATAATCTTCTGTGGGAGACATCCCTTTGCCTTGGGGAGAATTGCATTCCCTATAGGAAGAACTAGAAGAGCCAGAACGGTGTTCTTTTCCCACATGTAAGTATAGAAAGGCACCTGGGTGGCTCAGTTGGTTAAGCATCTGCCTTTGGCTCAGGTTATAATCTTGGAGTCTGGGGGTCAGGCCCCATGTCCGTTGGGCTCCCTGCTCAGCGGAAGTCTGCTTCTCCTTCTCCCTCTGCTCCTCCCCCTGCTTGTACTCTTTCTTTGTCTCTCAGATAAATACATAAAATCTTAAAAAAATAGGATCTCTGGACCTACAGGACGACAATAGTCTTTGGCAAGAGAGAAATATTTTCCTAAATGTTTAAGCAAGGTTTGCTGTTTTTCACTCACTGACCCAACATTACCACTCAGCACTTCTGAGTTCTTCTCTGCTTTATAGAAAGAGCCAGAAAATATATTCTTCACAGTCCCTGTTTCTACATTGTTCTGGGTCTGAGTCTTCTGGAAGAGGAAAATTTCTATATGAGCCCACAATGTAATGGGTGGGGGGGACAGGAGGAACCAACCAATTATACTCTGCTTCATTCAAGAAGTCATGGTCCAATGGTGTGCCTGACACAGCTCTGGGCACTGGAGAGGGAGAAATGAGCCAAATAGACAAAAATCCCTGCCATCATGGAACTTCCCTTCAAGCAGGGACTTTGGCAGCGAGCAAGCTTATGTTCAGTAACAAGTGGGGCAAAACTTCTCACCCAGAGCCTAGTGGAAAGGGACAGCACCTGGACAGGCTACCTTGGTTCAGTGTCTCATTGCCATGCAGAGCCTCCAAAAGTGACTTCATCAGAAACCCTCTTAGAAAGAGATGAGGAGGAGGGCACTTTGACTGAATTCACAGTCTAGTTACCCCCAAAAAGAGACCATGCTAAATTGGGGGAGGGTGCCTTATACACAGGAAGAGACTGGGGTATCAAGAAAATCCATTAATTGGAAAGTAAAGTTTCCCACTCTAAACACTTAAAGATTCAGGAGGAAGACTCAGTTTTGTACAGAAATAAGCACATCTAAGTGACTACCTAATTATTCTCCACGACTTCACACAGATGTGAAGTCTGATTTTTGGTTTTGCTTTGTGAAAATGAAATCCTGTCCATGCACCTTCCTTCCTAAATTATTGTTCATTGTTCTCCAGGTCACCCTCCAGATTCTGTCCAGCAGCTAGTTGCTGTCCTTTTCATCATTTGCAGGAGTAGGTGGGTGCGAAAGAAATCCAACCTCACCAGAAGAGAGTGTCCCGGGCTTCTTTAAAATGAGTACGAGGCTTCCAGAAAGAGGGAATCACTCAAGACTTTGGTTATTATTGCGATTATTCCATGATGGAGGATTTGTGTCTTGAGGAACAGTTGCCTGGTGAGCTCACCCACTTTGCTTCTGAGTAGGCCAGCACAATTCAGAACTGTGTCTGGAAAGCCCCCAAAACTTTTTAGCTTCAGGTTGTTTATATAGAAACACAGAACAAAGGAGCTGAGGAGAAAGGAGAAGTCTCAGAGGGTCACCACAAAGTAGTAAGAACGTGAATTACAGAGTACTTTATAGGAATGGAATCTTGTGACATTCACATTTAGAAATCCACCAGATAGAAACTATTTACATGAAGATGTGATGATCCTAATGCTAGAGAGAATGTGAGGAATAAATCTGGCAGTGAGACTCCCTGGGCTTCTCAGGGTGAGAAAAGCGTACCACTCCTGCCATAAAAGACTATCTAAAGTTAGAAGGGCATAGTGTTTTAAATAATGCAAAATTGCATAACAAAAAGCTACTCTACTTGCAATTCCCTTTATATGTTCTGATTCCCTAAAGGAGGAAGACCCAATGCAGGATTTTATTTGCTTGACACGGTGTGACCCTTGCCAGTCTCCAGCTGGGAGCCTCCGCAGGCGATATCAAGCCAAAACTTAGTAATTTGTGGTGTCCTTTGAGTTAATGTGTACTGATAGCTTTTACTTATACACTGAGTCTTGTTTTCTGTTTATCTGGTGATACAAAGTTTCTTTTATAAATATATTTATTTGCGGGGCACCTGGATGGCTCAGTTTGTCAAGTGTCTGCCTTCGGCTTGGGTCATGATGTCTGGGTCCTGGGTTCGAGGTCTGTATTGGGCTTCTTGCTCAGTAGGGAGCCTGCTTCTCCCTCTCCTTCTGCACTTCCCTATATTTGTGCCCTCTTTCTCTCTTCTGTCTCTCAAATAAATAAAATCTTAAATATATATGTATATTTATTTGTGTAAAAATGAAAGAGCAGATATAAAGAAAAATATTCATGAAGCAATGTATGTGGTTCAAGAGAAAACAAAATTTTGAGTGCCTCATTTGAATGACACCAGCGAGAAGCTAAACGATGCGTATACCATGGTTCTTTAAATATTTGTTCCTAAAGTAGGTCAAACATGTCCCTTGTTTACACTATTGCTTGCTTAGCATATTAGTTCTTCATTGATGCTTTTTAAAAAGCCATTTCTCCATTTCTCCCAGTGCAGGAACATTATGACACTTTCCCAATGGCTTGAGCCAAATTTAATGAGATTTTATTGTAAAAGAAACCTAATGCGGAGTATTAGTCCCCAAAAGAGTAATGTTCCCCCAGGAAATTAGGAAATTGTTTTATGATGAACAAATTTAGATGAGGATACTTATTTGGAAAGCTACTGGTATCATTGACTATCTACTGCAGTTACTGGAGAATGAAGGTGGTTATGTTTACATCCCAACCCTCACTAATCAATTTTCCTCTTTCTACAGCTGATTCTGCCATTGTGAAATAGGAACAAAGAAGAAAAAGGTGGCTTAATCCGGAGGTGATGTGGAAAGTGGCTTGGAAAGTAGGTGGATAGGTTGAAATAAATTGAGAAGAAAAAAATAAAACTGAATAGAAGCTTGGTGGAAAAACGATTATATAGATAATCCATTCCAGGAGCTTGCTATATATATATATATATATATATATATATATATATATATATATATATATATATATATATAT